>NC_084560.2:33772920-33867920 GCF_033978685.3 Nerophis lumbriciformis
TGTATATTCATTAAAACACCTTTAACATGTAAACAAAAACAGCAAAATAAATACATATAAATTATATACTGTATATATCAATGTATATGTATGTATGTATATATATATATATATATATATATATATATATATATGATATGAGTGTGTATGTTACTCATCAGTTACTCAGTACTTTTACTCAAGTAAATATTTGGGTGACTACTCCTTACTTTTACTTGAGTAATAAATCTCTAAAGTAACAGTACTCTTACTTGAGTACAATTTCTGGCTACTCTACCCACCTCTGCCTCCAGGTGCCAACAATCAACAATTTAAGTGTATGTATATATATATATATATATATATATATATATATATATATATATATATATATATATATATATATATATATATATATATATATATATATATATATTATTAAGTGTCCTCTGTCAGACACACCCAAATAAATGGCCATCGCCACGTGCAGTACGGCCTTCGTCCACAGGGGGCAGCTTTGTTCTATGTGACACTTCAAATACTGTACTTTAAAATACTTCAGTGTTTTTTGTTACTGTAACTGTAGAGAACAGCTAACGTGAACTCATTTGCTACTTTTTGCAAGCAAATATTACAAAGTGGACCACAATCAAAAACTCCCAATAGAAGATGATAAACAATTGAATAGTCTGTTCCTCGGTCAAGCCCTGACCATCATTTTAGTCAATCTTTACATTTTTAACTGCCATGCTAGTGTAAAAGGAACTTAAGCTGTGTATAGTCAAACTAAAAGTAAAAGTACTCACCAATAATACGACATAAATGTGATGTTTTTTTGGCTAATGGTATAGTTGTTACCTGTTGAGCTCTCAGTTGCATATCATTTACATTAGCATTGGCTTGAGTGCTCATTGTACCCTTCCCACTAATGGAGTAAGTTTCCAGTTTCCAGTCATTTCCGGTTCTATGGTTATCATCATACTTTTCCTTTTCGCCATTACAATCTAAGTTTTGGGTGGGAATGGTTTGAATCGTGAGCTTTGTTTGACTCTTGACCGGGGCTGATCCAGGTGGACTTTGGTCCTGCTCGCCAGGTGAGTGGGTTACCATGGCGACGAGGATGGTGAGGACGATGAAGATCAAGCGGTTGCTCGGAGGTTGCCGGGCAACTTGGGAGCACTTTGGTCGGAGTTGATCATCGGGCGGCTAATGTTTAACACAAAGTTGACACAACATATTTCTTGAATGACTGGTTGTCACATCAGCGCTGGACAAATGCAGTTTCAAGAAAAAGAAGCAAAGTAAGTAAATATATCCATAAATAAGGAATAAAGATCTACTGGACTCCTGTCAAGCAGCTCAACAATCACCATGGTGACGAAACCATGAATATCAATAATGTGAGGTCAGGTTACCTGCGAGTGGAAACAGCAGTTTTTTATTTTTTATTTTTTCATTTATTAAACCACAGGTGTCACAAAAATACTTTGACTTTAGTTTGAAGGTGGTCTCAAAATGCATATTTCCCCTAACAAATGCGTCCGTATGCGCCAAAACAACACACAATTCAATTGGCGCACTTTCGTAATTACACTTTAGCTGTGTCAGTACCCGGATGTTGGTCTAGGAGTTAGATGTTATCGAATCGATACTAAAATGTGCAGTATCCGCCACCCCTCGTGTTCGTCACTGTTTAGAGCCAAACAGCGACCCCTTGCGGTTGTCTTTGGAAGGAAACAGCAATACATTTCTGCTTGTTGTGTATTGGTCGTGATAAGTGTCGAAATGACACTTCGGGAATCACATTTGTGCTTGATAAGTTGAGCTAAGCGTAAACATGTAGTAATAATAATGGGTAATAAATAATCACAATGTTTAGGCGCTGGTGAAAGTGAAAGTTTATATTTGGGAGACTTTATCTAACTTCCTGAGTTCAAAGTAATTAAAGGTATTGTTGAAACAATTAATTTACGACAGTGTCAATCAAAAGAAAGCATTAATTAATGTTGTTCCTGCTTTTACAGCTCATTAGCATATCTTTTGCTGCCATCTAGTGGTTAAAGGTGAGGATGAGGCGTATTTCAGAGAGTGTAAACCCTGAGACGAGGGTTTCCGTTCCAAAAAAGAGAGGTAAGTCCAACTCAGAGTCTGTTACCATGGTAACTTACTTCTCGGACCTAACCTGGCAGGTTTACTTGACCTAGGGGAGTTTTTTTCATATCGGGAGACGATTTTGATGCCGTGGCTAGTTAGAAAAAAATGTCTTCGTAGTCAATAAAACATATCTTTGAGTTTAGATATTTGATATTACTTTGATTTGTTTTGGATTAAAAAAAACATTTACAGAGAAAACCATACTCATTTTGTTTTTTTTTCAATAATGTAAATATAATCGAAATAAGTGCTACATCGCGCTGAGAACCGCGGCGTCCTCGAGACTTGTGCAAAAATGTCCACCGTGGAGGACGTTGGTTCTCAAGAAGATATTACTTTAATTAAACAAACTGATCTTACTTAAAGTGAACTGGTTGGGTAAAAACCTTTTTGGATGAAAAATATTAAATGAAATATATATTTTTTTTATCTAAAAACTAAAAGTAATTTTATCAACCACCACAACGTTTATCTTAACTAGATGGTTCAATTCTTAAATTGAATTTAACCTTAGGTAGGGACTTCACACACAATATTCAAAATCTACAAAACAGTAAAGTAAAGTAGTGTTATGAATAATACAAAAACATAAACTGGATTATCATACCTAAAACTTTCTGTGTTCTCCACAGACAGATACAGAGAAACCTAAAAACAATTTTTACAGGTATGTATGTGTGTTGTGAAACGGAGTTACGATGCATCATAATTTGTCTATGAGTGCGGTAGAAGCAGCAAATACACACAGTCAACTTAAGTTGTGAAGATGTCACCATGTCTCGCCTGCTGATGGCATCATAGGAACATGTTAAATCCACACCGCTAATAAAGAACTATGATTGGATACATTCCTAACTTGTACCCCCCATCTTCAAAGTGAAATAAAATATGATTGGGTTTTGTTTATGTCAACTTTTTTGTCGACAGCGGTTTGCTGAGGTTGTGTGTGGCAGACTCACGGGGCCTGACACCAACAGGGAAGATGACACTAGTGCATAATTTCCCTTTTCAGTGTATTTGTCCGCTGGCCCAAACCTGACACTTTGCGCTTCATTCAACCAAACTGTAGCCACTTCACATTCCTAATGGCGTTGCAACAATGCAAAGAAGTAATTCAATTCATTTTCATGTTCCTCTATTTAACTAGGTAAAAACTCATCAAGATTAAAATCTCTTTTACAAGAGTGACCTGGTCAAGAGGGCAGCAAAACATTTTTCACCAATACATAGAACAACAACAAACAGTAGCAGTCACACACTACAAAGTTACAAGCACAATTTACTTACAACATGAACATAAAACACACAACAGGTAAAAATATATAATAATTCAATAAAAACAATTTAAAAACATGTACAGTGTCCAATAGAAACAGCTTCTCGATCCTTTAAACGTTGGTTTCCATGGAACAGGCCATTAGAAAACCCCTTTACAACATGCTGAGATAGACCAATCCAGTGCAGTCTATCTGCCAGAATGACATGGTCGACCATATCAAATGCTTTTGACAGGTGGATAAATACAGCTGCGCTATACTTTTTACAATCCAATCGTTACTCCTTACTGAAACAAATAATGCTGTCAGTAATGCCGTTATACTCTGACGCTGATATTACCAACACTGGGTGGTCTTAACTCGGAGTCAACATACTCAGGACTGATTGAACTAACTCAGATCCACTGATTTGGGACCTGACACTTTCCTATCTCAGGTTATGTCAACTCAGACTTCAGGTGTAGACTCAAGAGTGTGTTGAACCTCCCTCCTGGAATACCCCTGAGCATAGGCGCCGATCTACATTTCTGCCAGTGGGTGCTCGATTTGTGTATATTAGTGCTGTCCCGATACCAATATTTTGGTTCCGGTACCGGTACTAAAAGTATTTTGGTACTTTTTGGTACTTTTCGATACTTTTCTAAATAAAGGGGACCACAAAAAATGTCATTATTGGCTTTTTTTTTTTAACAAAAACATCTTACGGTACATTGAACATATGTTTCTTATTGCAATTTTGTCCTTAAATAAAATAAGTGAACATACAAGACAACTTGTCTTTTAGTAGTAAGTAAGCAAACAAAGGCTCCTGATTTAGCAGTTGATGTATGCAGTAACATATTGTGTCATTTATCATCCTATTATTTTGTCTAAATTATTAAGGACAAGTGGTAGAAAATTAATCTACTGGTTCATTTACTGTTAATATCTGCTTATTTTCTGTTTCAACATTTTCTATCTACACTTCTGTTAAAATGTAATAATCACTTATTCTCCTGTTGTTTGATACTTTACATTAGTTTTGGATGATACCTCAAATTTGGGTATCAATCCGATACCAAGTAGTTACAGGATCATACATTGATCATACTCAAAGTCCTAATGTGTCCAGGGACATATTTCCTGAGTTTATGAACATAATATAAATTTTAAAAAAACGAAAGAAGATTTTGTGATGTTAAAAAATATCGACGTAGTCATAGTAGTATCGACTAAATACGCTATTGTACGTGGTATCATTACAGTGGATGTTAGGTGTAGATCCACCAATGGTGTTTGTTTATATTGTTATTTCCCGGAAGAGTTGGGGCTGCAGGGAATTCTAGGAATTTGTTCTGTAGTGTTTATGTTGCGTTGCGGTGCAAATATTCTTCCAAAATGTGTTTGTCGTTGTTGTTCAGTGTGGTTTCACTATATGGCACATTTTTATGACAGTGTTGGCATTGTTCATACTGCCACCCTTAGTGTGACATGTATGGCTATTGACTAAGTATACTTTCATTCACTTGTGTGCAGCGTGTTCAAAGTCAAGATCCATCCATCCATTTACTACCGCTTATTCCCTTCAGGGTCGCGGGGGGCCCTGGAGCCTATCTCAGCTACAATCGGGCGGAAGGCGGTGTACACCCTGGACAAGTCGCCACCTCATCGCAGGGCCAACACAGATAGACAGACAACATTCACACTCACATTCACACACTAGGGCCAATTTAGTGTTGCCAAACAACCTATCCCCGATTGTGTTTTTTGTTCATTACCGGGCACAATGAAATCTTGGTGAGACTTTATTAATTGGCCCTAGTGTGTGAATGTGAGTGTGAATGTTGTCTGTCTATCTGTGTTGGCCCTGCGATGAGGTGGCGACTTGTCCAGGGTGTACCCCGCCTTACGCCCGATTGTAGCTGAGATAGGCTCCAGCGCCCCCCGCGACTCCAAAGGGAATAAGCGGTAGAAAATGGATGGATGGATGAGTCGTGACCATTTCTTATTATCTGCAAAACGGACCAAACTCGCCACAAAGTTATCACCAACAAGATTAATTTTTCAAAAATTAGATTAAAGATTGAAAGTTGCCTACCATGAATTGATTAACGTGGACCCCGACTTAAACAAGTTGAAAAACGTATTCGGGTGTTACCATTTAGTGGTCAATTGTACGCATGCATGTGCAATCTACTAATAAAAGTTTCAATCAATCAATCAATCCCACGTGGGTGCTCGGCCCAAAGCACCCACGGCATCGGCGCCTATGCCCCTGAGCACGCTTATTATTCTCACTTGGCACACCTTGTTGCACACACCCACACACTGATGACGCTCACTTAGTGCTCTGTGAAAACATTTGATGTTTGCATGTGCAAAGCAGGTGTCGTCATTACGCCCACTTGTACAGAATCCTTTCCCCCCACCCACACACATACACGCACATACGCACACACTTACAACAACAGGAAAAGTAATGTGTCAGTCTATATTATTATTATTATTTATGTTTCCTCATCCCGCTCCGGTGTGAGCGGACATTGCAATGTGGGAAGTCCCTGGCAAGTTCAGACACCTTTGACAGTTGATTTAAAAAAAAAAAAAAACCAAGGCGTAACTCAAGAGTCAAGTGTAGTTTCGTCGATGTATTAGCTCGCAGTGCACTTCCTGGCCATTTGGTGGTAGGGTAAAGACTGTAATGCTGTTTATTCTCCAGCAGAGGTCGCTGTTACTCCGCCCACTCGCCCCCGCTGCGGCTATCAGGAAGCGGAAGCAGGAATGTGGGACGTCTCTGGAAAGTTTGGACGTCTGACAGTTGGACAGAAGAGACAAGACGTGTGGACCAACATGACGGTAAGGACAGCGACACTCTGCAGGCACCACTAACCCGTGGAACTAACTTTCACGCAAGCTAACACAGCTAGCTTAACTGGTTAGGTAAGCGTTTTTTATTCTATCTTTTCAATTCTTTTCAATGTGACGTCTAAAATGCGCGGACAAACTCGTTAAATCACTGTCTCGGTAACGTGGTTTGAAAACAGTTTATGTGCAAGATACTTTCAGGAATCAGGACAAAGTGTGCAGATTAACGATTAGAGCGGTGCGTTGAAGTCTAACAAAGTCGTCAACAGTACGTTTAAAGTAAGAACAAACTGGATTAGAAGACTTGTAATGTCAACTACAAACTAGTTAGTGGCCGTTTAATGCTTTGCCAAACATTTAAATTCATGAAAAACGTAAACATGTTGATCCTCCAGCAAACAGGTTCGATATCTGTACAAAGTAACACTTTATGATTTCATGAACGTTTTGTTGCCTGTAGCAGAAAACTTCCTGGATACGTTTGTAACACTTTGCTGGAATACAGCCGATTAGTCACAATATAAACATATTTACACTCCCTACAAACTATTAGGGTTGGTTATTGTTTAAGTAGGGCTGTCAAAATTAACGAGGTAACTCATGTGATTAATCACAAGAAATGATTGCATTAATCATGTACAGACTTCGATTAATCATGCGATTTCTTTTGTTCTGGAAAAATTGGCTACCCATAAAAAAGTACTGAGCATGCAAACTCATGCGTATATCAATGCTAAATGTTTCCTCAAACAAAATACCATAGCAATTAGTGAAAAAACAAAAAAACAAACTTGATATATTGTGGTTATTGTTATCTTTATCAAACTACAAACAAAAGGTATACACGTTGATTAACCTAAAATGCATGATTGGTTGTTTGTCTATACTGTATGGTGACAGAATGAATGTCAACAATCAGTATTTTGGCAAGCTTATATATGAATAATAATAAAAACTACTACAAAAGCACCTGTTCCAGGACCTATTTCGGACATTTAAACCCCCCCCCAAAAAATCATCAAAATCGGATTTGCACTTTTTTTTTTTTATGAAGCAGTAAATTTTTTTCAGAACACCAGGCAAACTCTTTGACCTTAACCACCATAGTCAGTGATCAGATCAATGCATATGTCGGTACAAAAATGAGACTGGTGTGCTCGCTGGCAAATTTCACTCCAAAATACAGCCTGAAAGAATTTGCGATAAAACTGTTCCCAAGTTTTGTGCAAATAAATGACATGCATTCAAGTAACACGTTTCCTCTGACTAATATTGAGGTATTTTCTTTAAGTAATTCTAATCGTACAAGCAAGTAATAACTTCTTTAATAATCATGATTAATCCAAATTTCAAAATGTGATAATTTAATCATTTCGGTAACGTGGTTTGAAAACAGTTTATGTACAAGATACTCACAGGAATCAGGACAAAGTGTGCAGATTAACGATTAGAGCGGTGCGTTGAAGTCTAACAAAGTCGTCAACAGTACGTTTAAAGTAAGAACAAACTGGATTAGAAGACTTGTAATGTCACAAACTAGTTAGTGGCCGTTTAATGCTTTGCCAAACATTTAAATTAATGAAAAACGTAAACATGTTGATCCTCCAGCAAACAGGTTCGATATCTGTACAAAGTAACACTTTTGGATTTCATGAACGTTTTGTTGCCTGTAGCAGAAAACTTCCTGGATACGTTTGTAACACTTTGCTGGAATACAGCCGATTAGTCACAATATAAACATATTTACACTCCCTACAAACTATTAGGGTTGGTTATTGTTTAAGTAGGGCTGTCAAAATTAACGAGGTAACTCAGGTGATTAATCACAAGAAATGATTGCATTAATCATGTACAGACTTCGATTAATCATGCGATTTCTTTTGTTCTGGAAAAATTGGCTACCCATAAAAATGTACTGAGCATGCATACTCATGCGCATATCAATGCTAAATGTTTCCTCAAACAAAATACCATAGCAATTAGTGAAAAAACAAAACAAAAAAAACTTGATATATTGTGGTTATTGTTATCTTTATCAAACTACAAACAAAAGGTATACACGTTTATTAACCTAAAATGCATGATTGGTTGTTTGTCTATACTGTATGGTGACAGAATGAATGTCAACAATCGGTATTTTGGCGAGCTTATATATGAATAATAATAAAAACTACTACAAAAGCACCTGTTCCAGGACCTATTTCGGACATTTAAACCAAAAAAATCATCAAAATCGGATTTGCACTTTTTTTTTTTATGAAGCAGTACATTTTTTTCAGAACACCAGACAAACTCTTTGACCTTAACTACCATAGTCAGTGATCAGATCAATGCATATGTCGGTACAAAAATGAGACTCGTGTGCTCGCTGGCAAATTTCACTCCAAAATACAGCCTGAAAGAATTTGCGATAAAACTGTTCCCAAGTTTTGTGCAAATAAATGACATGCATTCAAGTAACACGTTTCCTCTGACTAATATTGAGGTCTTTTCTTGAAGTAATTCTAATCGTACAAGCAAGTAATTACTTGTTTAATAATCATGATTAATCCAAATTTCAAAATGTGATAATTTAATCATTTCGGTAACGTGGTTTGAAAACAGTTTATGTACAAGATACTCACAGGAATCAGGACAAAGTGTGCAGATTAACGATTAGAGCGGTGCGTTGAAGTCTAACAAAGTCGTCAACAGTACGTTTAAAGTAAGAACAAACTGGATTAGAAGACTTGTAATGTCAACTACAAACTAGTTAGTGGCCGTTTAACGCTTTGCCAAACATTTAAATTCATGAAAAACGTAAACATGTTGATCCTCCAGCAAACAGGTTTGATATCTGTACAAAGTAACACTTTGCTGGAACACAGCCGATTAGTCACAATATAAACATATTCACACTCCCTACAAACTATTAGGGTTGGTTATTGTTTAAGTAGGGCTGTCAAAATTAACGAGGTAAGTCATGTGATTAATCACAAGAAATGATTGCATTAATCATGTACACACTTCGATTAATCATGCAATTTCTTTTGTTCTGGAAAAATTGTCTACCCATAAAAATGTACTGAGCATGCATACTCATGCGTATATAAATGCTAAATGTTTCCTCAAACAAAATACCATAGCAATTAGTGGAAAAAAAAACAAAACTTGATATATTGTGGTTATTGTTATCTTTATCAAACTACAAAGGGTATAAACGTTGATTAACCTAAAATGCATGATTGGTTGTTTGTCTATACTGTATGGTGACAGAATGAATGTCAACAATCGGTATTTTTGCAAGCTTATATATGAATAATAATAAAAACTACTACAAAAGCACCTGTTCCAGGACCTATTTCGTACATTTAAACCAAATTTTTTTTAATCAAAATCGGATTTGCACTTTTTTTTTTATGAAGCAGTACATTTTTTCAGAACACCAGACAAACTCGTTGACCTTAACCACCATAGTCAGTGATCAGATCAATGCATATGTCGGTACAAAAATGAGACTGGTGTGCTCGCTGACAAATTTCACTCCAAAATACAGCCTGAAAGAATTTGCGATAAAACTGTTCCCAAGTTTTGTGCAAATAAACGACATACATTCAAGTAACACATTTACAAACGTTCCTCTGACTAATATTGAGGTATTTTCTTGAAGTAATTCTAATCGTACAAGCAAGTAATCACTTGTTTAATAATCATGATTAATCCATCCATCCATCCATCCATCCATCCATCTTCTTCCGCTTATCCGAGGTCGGGTCGCGGGGGCAACAGCCTAAGCAGGGAAGCCCAGACTTCCCTCTCCCCAGCCATTTCATCCAGCTCCTCCCGGGGGATCCCGAGGCGTTCCCAGGCCAGCCGGGAGACATAGTCTTCCCAACGTGTCCTGGGTCTTCCCCGTGGCTTCCTACCCGTCGGACGTGCCCGAAACACCTCCTTATGGAGGCGTTCGGATTAATCCAAATTTCAAAATGTGATAAATTAATAATTTCAGTAACGTGGTTTGAAAACAGTTTATGTGCAAGATACTTTCAGGAATCAGGACAAAGTGTGCAGATTAACGATTAGAGCGGTGCGTTGAAGTCTAACAAAGTCGTCAACAGTACATTTAAAGTAAGAACAAACTGCATTAGAAGACTTGTAATGTCAACTACAAACTAGTTAGTGGCCGTTTAATGCTTTGCCAAACATTTAAATTCATGAAAAACGTAAACATGTTGATCCTCCAGCAAACAGGTTCAATATCTGTCGAAAGTAACACTTTTTGATTTCATGAACGTTTTGTTGCCTGTAGCAGAAAACTTCCTGGATACATTTGTAACACTTTGCTGGAACACAGCCGATTAGTGACAATATAAACATATTTACACTCCCTACAAACTATTAGGGTTGGTTATTGTTTAAGTAGGGCTGTCAAAATTAACGAGGTAACTCATGTGATTAATCACAAGAAATGATTGCATTAATCATGTACACACTTCGAATAATCATGCAATTTATTTTGTTCTGGAAAAATTGGCTACCCATAAAAAAGTACTGAGCATGCATACTCATGCGCATATCAATGCTAAATGTTTCCTCAAACCAAATACCATAGCAATTAGGGTAAAAAAAAACCAAAACCTTTATATATTGTGGTTATTGTTATCTTTATCAAACTAAAAACAAAAGGTATAAACATTGATTAACCTAAAATGCATGATTGGTTGTTTGTCTATACTGTATGGTGACAGAATGAATGTCAACAATCGGTATTGTTGCAAGCTTATATATGAATAATAATAAAAACTACTACAAAAGCACCTGTTCCAGGACCTATTTCGGACATTTAAACCAAAAAAAAAATCATCAAAATCGGATTTGCCCCTTTTTTTTTTATATGAAGCAGTACATTTTTTTCAGAACACCAGACAAACTCTTTGACCTTAACCACCATAGTCAGTGATCAGATCAATGCATATGTCGGTACAAAAATGAGACTGGTGTGCTCGCTGGCAAATTTCACTCCAAAATACAGCCTGAAAGAATTTGAGATAAAACTGTTACCAAGTTTTGTGCAAATAAACGACATGCATTCAAGTAACACATTTACTAAAGCTCCTGGATGTCACTCTGACTAATATTGAGGTCTTTTCTTGAAGTAATTCTAATTGTGCAAGCAAGTAATCACCTGTTAAATAATCATGATTAATCCAATTTTCAAAATGTGATAAATTAATCCCTTGATAGCCCTCCTAGAAAGTAGGGGTGGAATGAATTGTTTTAATAACGATTTGGTACAAATCATAATTTGTGGTTGCCGATACGATTCTGGGACGATATTAGTTTATTTAGAACAATACAATCAGAAACGATTCAGTAACTTTTTGGCCATAAATTGACCAGTTTGACTGGTACTGGACACTGCAGGGGAAGTTTCCTATATTCTTATTTCTTGTAAGGGAATTAAGTATAAATGAATTATGGATATAAACAACATAAAATGGCCAATGCATTCACATGTTAATTGAATAAAGTGCAACCAACACTTCAGGTTGAATTACCAAACGGAAATATTTTCTGCTCTCATTTTCAGGATTGAAGAAATGTTCAATAAAAGTACAGTGACCAACTTTTTAACAGTAGATTTACTTCTGCTTTTGTTTCTCACCATGGAAATAATACAATATTCATATAAAAAATAAAGTGCAACTCAATTGCTTCAGGTTAAATGAGCAGTGGTTTAAAGTGTTGATTTCTCGTTAGTCTGCTTCTCTTCTGGTATCCGCCATGCTTGTTTTGATGACTGATGGCGAGTGGCGACAGACTCGAATAACATTTACCGTCTTTGTCATTAAAAGTACTAAAAAAAACAAGCTCATATAAGGTCTGCCGTTCCTAAATCCAATGTTTTCTTTTCAAATATCAATCAAATTCATTAATTACCTTTTAAAATAATTTTAGATCGAAATATCTTCCGGAAGGCCAACTTGCCGAGCACAGGTTGATGTTTGGTAAGAAAGGGGTTCCTATGGCCTTTTTCATGAGGGGGAACTCTTGTGAGAGGAAGAGAGGGTGAATCATTTTGCAATGCAGTCAGCTGAAAATGATGGAAAGCGCCACTCTACATAGCAACTGATGCTGTGGTCAAAGTTGGAATTGCCACAAAACACATTTAGAGATATTTAACGCTCTACTGCCATCTGGCGGCTAAAGTGGTTAGTGCAGCCCCCCAATTGGTCAGATTTCACGTGTCAGGAATGGGGCCATCAAAATCCACTACTGCTGTAGTTTAATCTCAAGAGTAAAAATCAAGTAGTTGATGAATGGTTACACCCCTACTAGTAAGGTTATATTATGTAATACCGCTGATTTGGAAATAATACTTAAAAAAGGAAAACCATAGAAAAAAAAAAAAATCAATGCATTTTATATTTTTACGGAATTTTGAGAAGAGCCAGATGAGGTGGCATCTGGTCGGAATGTGTCCGACCGGAGGCGGCCTCGTGGAAGAACCAGGACACGTTGGAGAGACTATGTCTCCCAGCTGGCCGGGAACGCCTCGGAATCCCCCGGGAAGAGCTGGATGAAGGAGCTGAAAAGAGGCAAGGCTTAGCTTCTCTGCTAGGGCTGCTGCCCCCGCGACCCGACTTGGGATAAGCGAGAGAAGATGGATGTTATTTGGTTGACTTCGCACACTTTTCCATACTTTAATAGCTGCTTGATAACACCTTGACTTCCTCCAAATGAAGTCTCAATCAGTGACAAGCACGGCAACACTCAGCGCACTCTGAGTCGTCCAAAAGGTCAAAATGGTGAGTAATCAGTGCTAGACGCGGGCCATTGTCAATGCTCGCTATTTTGACGACACAGCAAAAGGGGAGGGGCTTTCTCCAAAAAAAGCGAAGGCAGAATCTGCGCCTCATTTTGAAGTAAGAATACAAGCGTGAAAAAGTTGTAACATATTTTATGTTGTGATCCAAATGTAAAAACTAATTATTTGTGGAGTACTTGCACTTTAAGTACACTGTAAGACAGTAGACATAAGTAGACTTATTCAAGTAGAATTCATTCAGTGATTGCTGAGAACTTGTTGTTCCTTTGCATGATTTGTTGTTAGTCCTAACGTGTGTGTGTGTGTGTGTGTGTGTGTGTGTGTGTGTGTGTGTGTGTGTGTGTGTGTGTGTGTGTGTGTGTGTGTGTGTGTGTGTGTGTGTGTTGTTGTTGTTGTTTTAAATTTGTGTATGAAAATCACCCCCTGCCTCTGCCACCACCTCCGTGCGTCCTTGTCCTCGTCGGACAGGAAGTTGTTGTGCTGGTGGTTGTAAACACTTGTTTCCTGTTTCACACGTCCTCATTCATGTTTGTTGTTTGTTTCTCTATTTCTGTCCGCTTCTCACTTAGTTGTGTTGTTGTCTGGTGCGGCCGTCACACGCCAGGCCACGCCCCCCGCGTGGATATAACACTATGCCGCGTCCTTGCAGGTGCGTTGGCAGCTGCTGATGTTACCATAGCGACCCCAGTCGCGCTCGTACTGGTAGACCACATGGAGAGGGTGACCGTCGTACTGGACGCCGCCGTCCCCGCTCCAGGTGGGACACGTCCGGTCTGAAGTTCCTTGACGACTTTGAAGGTTTTTGACTCTTTATTACGTCCTCAGATCCCAGCGGGCCGCCGGACTCCAGCCTGGCCTCCTTGCGGCGCCGCGCCTGGGCCAAGAGCCGAGAATCCACCTGGCAGGAGACGCTTAAAGCAGAGCCCCCGAGCCCCCGGGGGGCCCAGCCCAGTTGCGGTGGCACTAATGGAGATTCTCAGAGACCCTCAGAAGAAGCAGGTGAACCTTATTAGTGTCTCTGACACAGGCTGTCTCAAATGAAATATTTCTCAAAGTACACTTCAACAAGAAGGGTTTCCCCCAGGCTGCAATATACCTGTGGGGGTGGGGGCGTGGCCAGGGACGTGATTAATATGACACCATTATATACTTGGCATAATCTGCAATGATGCATTTTTAAAGTTAAAAAATTAAAGTCCCAATGATTGTCACACACACACACTAGGTGCGGTGAAATTATCCTCTGCATTTGACCCATCCCCACAGGGGAGCAGTTAGCAGCAGTGGTGGCCGTGCCCGGGAATCATTTGGTGATTTAACCCCCAATTCCAACCCTTGATGCTGAGTGCCAAGCAGGGAGGCAATGGGTCCCATTTTTATAGTCTTTGGTATGACTCGTCTGGGGTTTGAACTCCCGACCTACCGATCTCAGGGCGGACACGCTAACCACAAGGCCACTGAGCAGGTTTTTTAAAGGCTAAAGAAGTGTTACATTTAAAAACAAACCTAAGTTATTATTAATCAGTATCCATCCATCCATCCATTTTCTATCGCTTGTCCCTTTTGGGGTCGCGGGTGGTGCTGGAGCCTATCTCAGCTGCATTATCATATATATCTAATTATGCACATGTACGGGTATATCTGGGATATATTAAGGTACGTCCACATCGCAGACATGCTGCCTCCGCTGCAGACAGTCTCGTGCGTATTGCTTACATCATCACAACATCCTGTTTCAGCACCACTGTTTCTGTAAACAGTCTTTTTTTAGGCGGCCAAACCTTTGGTACATCACTAGTCAATAGTCCAGAAATAATAGGCTATTTATATCCATTCATACTACATATAATTTTAATTGGTTTTCATGTACCCCGCAACCCCGAAGGGAATAAGCGGTAGAAAAAGGATGGATGGATGGTTTTCATGTAAAAAAACAAACCCTCATTTTTAGGGTGTGGCGGCTTTTATTTTGCCGTGGCGGACTGCCATCAATTACATGTTGGGGAAACCTTGCTGTGTACATTGTGTTCTTAATTCCTGAGGGCGCACATTTATTCTTTTGTTCACCAATTTCCACTGCTACGGGTTAAATACCTCTGCGGTAAAAAAATAAATAAAAAATGCTGTTATTCTTTTTGTTCACCACTTTCCACTGCTATGGGTTGAATACCTATGTCGTAAAAAACAAAACAATTTAAAAGCTCTTAATTTGTACGTTTATGACTAATAAAAACGAAGGTGCTGGTCTCAAATGTTGTACAAAAAAAGCAAGTAAAAAAAACAGTTCAAGGCAGACATGCGAAGCAGTTTAGTCAGTCATTCAGTTTGTTTGCTATTAAGGACACGATTTTTGGACCACTTTTCCAAAAATTCCTGCATGTATCAGAATTCCACATTTTCTGTATATTAACTTTTTAAAAATGATTAGATGATTTTCCACATTCCACAAAAAGTTCTCTATCCAACAAACTCAGTTTCCTGGAATTCCTATGATTTTTTTTTAATACTTGGCCATGACACATGTGCATGTAATTGTAATCAAGGGGTGTCCTGATTAGGGCTAAATGAAATAATCACTTTGATTGAGTACAGATCGGTACTTTTTGAATTTTGCCATATCAATTCACAAAGCATAACATCGATTACCTGCCTCAACAGTGTCACACTAAGTATGCTAACATTAGCTGCTAACAACAAACAGTCCTGGGCTAGCAAGAGAAAATCAAAGTACGTTTCTGTTTGAGCCATTTAAAGGTGCCATATGTAATAATGTGGCCAGAAATGGTACTGCAATCACGGTCAAAATGTTGTAGTCCCCTCCCTCTTCCTAGCTGAGGTTGCCAGACACACAGCCAAATCCAGCTGAATCGACTGGGCTACTCCAAGGAACTTCAAACTTCCACTGCCTCTTACTAGGGGTTGAGGTGCTGGGACCATAATAGCTGAATAGTAGGGATGTCCGATAATATCGGCCTGCCGATAAATGCGTTAAAATGTAATATCGGAAATTATCGGTATCGTTTTTTTTTATTATCGGTATCATTTTTTTTTTTTTTATTAATTTTTTTTTTTAATATTAAATCAACATAAAAAACACAAGATACACTTACAATTAGTACACCAACCCAAAAAACCTCCCTCCCCCATTCACACTCATTCACACAAAAGGGTTGTTTCTTTCTGTTATTAATATTCTGGTTCCTACATTATATATCAATATATATCAATACAGTCTGCAAGGGATACAGTCCGTAAGCACACATGAGTGTGCGTGCTGCTGGTCCACTAATAGTACTAACCTTTAACAGTTAATTTTACTCATTTTCATTAATTACTAGTTTCTATGTAACTGTTTTTATATTGTTTTACTTTCTTTTTTATTCAAGAAAATGTTTTTAATTTATTTATCTTATTTTATTAATTTTTTTAAAAAGTACCTTATCTTCACCATACCTGGTTGTCCAAATTAGGCATAATAATGTGTTAATTCCACGACTGCATATATCGGTTGATATCGGTATCGGTTGATATCGGTATCGGTAATTAAAGAGTTGGACAATATCGGATATCGGCAAAAAGCCATTATCGGACATCCCTACTGAATAGAAAAGCATTTTGTCAATAACAATTCTCTAACTAACGCATTTGACACAGAAATTAGGCTATTTTCAGGAAGATGTAGGTCATGCCTGCGTACAATATCACAACAATCATATGTTTATTGTTAGTACTATCAAAAAACAAAGACTAAAACCAACTACAACCAACGCTAGCAATGGTTATACTGGTGAAAATAAGTAGAGCATGCTTAGCAGCCTAATATACGACCTTACAGTCCAGTGCAGCAAATATAACATATTTTCCGGATTATAGAGCGCACCTGTATATAAGCCGCACCTTCTAAATTTTAGAAGAAAAATCAGTTTTCCATATGTTAGCCGCACCGGACTAAGCTGCAGATATACTGTATACGTTGTGAAATTATTTATTTACACAGAAATATTTTGTAAATGTTTATTTACATACCTTAGTTGTTTCCAAACGTTGTCTGTAACACTGCAGTAAAATGGATGATAAAACAAAACAGAAGTCATCGTCATGGAACCACAACTGCAACACAACACAACAAGCTACCTCTCCAATCAGCTAAAGAGACTCCACAGGGACATTTTGGTGAATTTACTGAAGAATTTGATGGAACGATACAAAAAGAATGCTGTTGTAAGTCAATAATACCAACACTGACACTATATTAGCTAATGCTAACGGCACTAGCTTTATCACAGTACGATAGTACGTATAAATATGCATGAAAACACAACTACAAAAATCACACATGGGACGGTTTGCTAAATAAGAATTGTTTTAGTTGTATTGTAAAACTTACAAACGTTGCTAGGAGTAATGAATTAAGAATCCATACGAGTAAAAACGTTGTAGACGGCAAGAAGACTAAACGGTGCTTGTACTTCCAGTTCAAAGTTAGTATATAAATAATATAATTTGTCTATAAAATTGTTATAACTATAACATTTTGAGCTTATTAACATTAAAGGAAACAACACAGCTGTCTTTCCTCGTCTCCCAGCGTGGTTACAGTGAAGCCAAGAGCTACGTACGCTTTGTAATTTTCCGGTAGGGCAAAAAAAAAAGGACTGGTCTAAACAGAAGGGCTCTGCAGCACCTGCAGTGAGCGAACTTGTCCAAAAGATAGCGCCACAGCTCAAACAACAACACACCTTTTCAGCGTCTTTGCTTGTCCTTTTATGTTTTCTTTTTCAAGAAATCCTTCAATCAGCCGCGCCATTTTATAAACCGCAGGGTTCAAAGCGTTATAGTCCGGAATTTACAGTATGTAAAAAATGTTTAACTTTCTTTTTTTTTTCAATGCATATTTATATTTAGTGTGCTCTATAGCCTGGAAAATACGGTATAATGTTAAAATATATGCATTTGAAAGAATATACTTTCATTCTTGTTATGTATTATTATTACATCATTGCTTCATCAATAAGGTTGACAATAATATCATTTGTCGCTCAATATGGTAAAATGTGTTTTTGGGAGCAGACCTGCCTGCTAGTGCGGCCAACGCTAAGCCAGTCAAACATTTTCCTGCTGGCAGCGTGAGCGTGTCGTCTTGTTTGAACACGTCACGTTGGCGCCTTGGAAGCTTCCTGTTGAAAATGGAGGACTGTTAGGGGTAAACAACAAGATTAACAATAAACAACGTCCGGGGGAGTTTTAGCAAATCTATTGGCCAGCCTTCCGGAAGCTTGGAACACAATAATCAGTAGTTTAATGTTTTTCTTTTTTCCATTTGTCCGTACAGGACTGACACCCAACAAGATCACCAGCTGGCTCGACCAATGCAGGTAATTTTCATCCCTACTTTGATTGACAGCTGGCCATGACGTTTTTACTGGCACTGTGTGTGTGTGTGTGTGTGTGTGTGTGTGTGTGTGTGTGTGTGTGTGTGTGTGTGTGTGTGTGTGTGTGTGTGTGTGTGTGTGTGTGTGTGTGTGTGTGTGTGTGTGTGTGTGTGTGTGTGTGTGTGTGTGCGTGTATGCGTGCACCGCAGAACCAACACACAACCTTTGCCTAGATATACAACACACTGAACACACGCAACCAACGCCCGTTGCAGAAAAAGCTGTCAAAGGCTGTGAAGGAAGGCGCAAAAAAAAAAAAAAAAAAAGCAAGTAAACAAAGGAGGAGTTTTTTTCCGCTGAGTCAACATTCTTATCACACAACTTTCCTTCGAGCATGCGAAGGAATCACTCGTTGCCCCAGCAACCTGCCGCGGGGCCAACATGGCCGCCAGCAGAAAGCGGCGCTTGCTGGAACAACACTGCGGCTGCGCGTGCTTACACAAGTGCTGGCGTGTGTTTGCGGAAGGCCAGCTTGAAGTTTGCCCCGTTGATAAGCCCGTCAGGTTTCACAACAGCCCCGCCGGCCCGACTTGTCAAGTTCCCAGTCTGTCCGGGACAACTCGTGACAGTGACCGGCACGCGACGCCACAGCCTGACAGACAGGTAAGACTGGGTTAGCTAGCCTTCGCCAGATACGGCGGCCCCCGGGGATGTCGGCTTATTACCTTGCATTAGCCCGCGCTTTCCAGGAAGTTAGCGTGCATTAGCATAGCGCCGGCAGGCAGTTTGACCAGTTATCACGCAAGGGACAGATTTGTTGTTTGACTAGCAATAAGCACGCAGTCGTTGAACGGTTATTGCATTACGAGATCGCTGCATTCCTTCACTTGGCTAAAGGAGCTGGCCAGGCTGATCGGGCTAAAGTTAAACATCATGTAGATCAGAGGTGCCCTAACTTTTTCCAAAAATCAAAGGATGCGGGGGGCATTTAGGTAGTTTTCACCTTCAAACCACTACAATATATAGTAGAATATCTGTGTGAATGCTGAAGAGCCAAAGCCGAACGGAAATGCTAACAGTTAGCACGCTGGCCAGATAGCGTTAAATAACACAAAAAAAATATAAGCAAAATGCTAAAATAGAAATGATAAAAAGCTATCATGCTAACAGTACTATGCTAACATGCCAAAAATAAATGAAATCACCCAGTCAATCAATATCCTTTATTTAAGCAGGTAAAAAGTAATTGAGATTAAAATCTCTTTTCCAAGACTGACCTGGCCAAGAGGTCAGCAAAACAAAGTTACAGAAACACATTTAAGAACTTCAAAAACAGTCACACGCCACAATTAAAACAAGAGATATCCGATAATGGCTTTTTTGCAGATATTCCGATATTGTCCAACTCTTAATTACCGATTCCGATATCAACTGATACCAATATATCCATCCATCCATTTCCTACCACTTGTCCTTTTTGGGGTCGCGGGGGCGCTGGAGCCTATCTCAGCTGCATTCGGGCAGAAGGCGGGGTACACCCTGGACAAGTCGCCACCTCATTGCAGGGCCAACACAGATAGACAGACAACATTCACACTCACATTCACACACTAGGGCCAATTTTTTAGTGTTGCCAATCAACCTATCCCTACAGTTGTGGAATTAACACATTATTATGCCTAATTTTGTTGTGATGCCCTGCTGGATGCATTAAACAATGTAACAAGGTTTTCCAAAATAAATCAACTCAAGTTATGGAAAAAAATGCCAACATGGCACTGCCATATTTATTATTGAAGTCACAAAGTGCATTATTTTTTTTAACATGCCTCAAAACAGCAGCTTGGAATTTGGGACATGCTCTCTCTGAGAGGAGTTAGCGGGGGGTGTATATTGTAGCGTCCCAGAAGAGTTAGTGCTGCAAGGGGTTCTGGGTATTTGTTCTGTTGTGTTTATGTTGTGTTACAGTGCGGATGTTCTCCCGAAATGTTTTTGTCATTCTTGTTTGGTGTGGGTTCACAGTGTGGCGCATATTTGTAACAGTAGCCGTAGATATTATGTGACTGGGCCGGCACGCAAAGGAAGTGCCTTTAAGGTTTATTGGCGCTCTGTACTTTTCCCTACGTTTAAAAAGTCATACATTTTACTTTTTCAAACCGATACCGATTATTTTGAAACAGATACCGATAATTTCCGATATTACATTTTAAAGCATTTATTGGCCGATAATATCGTCAGTCCGATATTATCGGACATCCCTAATTAAAACAATTAATTACTTGCATGTATAAACATAAAAACACGTGACAATGTATAAAATGTTTCAGTAAAACAACTTAAAAATAAATACAATAAAAATAAAGGGGTCAACTCAGGTAACCTCAGATCCTCTTCTGAGTTATTCATGGAGCAGCAAATATAAAAGCTTTTTTTCCCAGGATTTGTGTTGGCTCTCGGAACAAACATGCTAAGTATGCCCTGCGACCTTAAGCTGTCGCGACTGGAGTCTCTCCACATAAAAGAACATAAATTATGGGGCTCCAGACCAAGAAGGTGTTTACATATAAAAAACAACCATCGAGAAATCTACCAAATTGTATGACACTGAAGTGTATACCTGTTAAATTAGCTAAAAAAAACTTAGCACGTTAACGTTAGAATGCTAACTTTAACCTGTGTCAAGTACCAAAATATATTACTCTGAGGTGTGTAATTTGTTTAAAATGCTAGCCTGCCAGCATGAGCATGCATCAGGTACCTACAGAATTTGCTGAAAATTTACACGCTGGCCAGAAAGCGTCAAGTAACAAAATGAGCTAAAAATAAAATCTAGCATGCTTACTGTACTATGCTAACATGCCAACAATAGCATGCTTACAATTAGCATTAGTGAAATGCCAAAATGTATGACACTGAGGTGTATACCTGCTAAATTAACTGAAACAAGCTGGCATGCTAAAATGCTAAATGTAACCTGTGTCAAAAAGCAACATATATTACTCTGAGGTGTGTAATAATTACCATGAATTGATTTAAGTGGACCCCGACTTAAACAAGTTGAAGAACTTATTGGGGTGTTACCATTTAGTGGTCAATTGTACGGAATATGTACTGTACTGTGCAATCTACTAATAAAAGTCTCAATCAATCAATCAATCAAATTTGTTTAAAATGCTAGCTTACTAACATTAGCATGCACCAGGTACCAAAACTGAAGTGGATATCTCAAAAATTAGCTTAAAAGCCAGCATACTATTTGGTTAGCATGCTAAGATGTATTATACATCAAGTAACAAAATATTTGACGCTGAGCTGTATACCTGCAAAATGAGCAAAGAAGCCTATATCAGAATGCTAACGATTGTGTAAAGTTAGCCACGGGCCACACTTGGGACACCCCTGACGTGGATGATGTCAAGAAACAGGTTTTATTTCATATGTTTTATTCCAGGACTCCGCTGGCTGTCTCCCTGGATGACCAGAGTGCGTCTCCCAGCAAAGGTAACGTGCGTTACTTCTCGCTAAAGCCCAGTGACGGCATTTAAAACGAGGTGTTTCTGGCCACAGCAGGAGTGCTGAGGAACGGCTGCAGCTTCGAAGATGACCTCTCCCTGGGAGCTGAAGGTCTGTAATGACTTTTCAAAATCAAATAACTCTCAGTCAGGAGGGGCCTGTCGAGCGCGAGGAAGCTAGCTAAACATAAATCACTTTGGCTGAGAGGTGTGTTTAATGATTAAACAAAATCAATAGTGAACTTCTTGACCGGGCGGCATCTGGACCAGTAGTTCTTAACCTTGTTGGAGGTACCGAACCCCACCAGTTTCATAAGCGCGTTCACCAAACCATTCTTTAGTGGAAAAAAATAATAATAGTAATTTTCAAATTGAAGGCAAAGTTATGTTTTTTTTACTGGTGCACAAAATGAACCATGCATGAACATCACCTTGTTCAAAGAACAAAACCCACAAAGTGCATGAACTCACAAGAAATGACACACCTGCAAATCAGTGTGACTTCTGCTGTTGCCTTTGAGAGAACAGTTCAGATATGCGTGGCTTCACCTTGGCAAGTGCCACTCTCATGTCATTTTAAATGATAAAATAAAATTATTTATTTATTTTCACAGCAAAGTCTGTTCCTTTTCTTTGTTTTCCACCCAGACATACAATACTAGTACACAGCTCATGAAAAATAATATTTTTTATTATTGTCATTGTAAGTGGGCCAAAACACTTATATTATAAAATAATCTCATGGAAATGACAGCTGTCATTTGATTATAATAATAAAACATTTAATTTGTTGTTTAGTCAGGTTTGGGACAGTTGTGCTCACATGTGCTCCACTGAATGCTCAAAGAGTTTTTGCGTTTGCTCAAGCATATGGAAAATTAGAGGGAACATTGTTTGAGGGTATCTATAAAACGCCGATAGGGAGAAGTTTTTATTTACACAATGAGTTGGGTGTGTCTTGACCTCCGCGGCGTAGGCTCCGCCGAACCCTTGAAGCCGACTCACCGAACCCCTAGGGTTCGATCGAACCCAGGTTAAGAACCACTGATCTAGACGCTGTGATGTAACTGACCAGACGCCATCTTTGATACAACTTTGATTGGGTTAAAAAGTAGCTCAAAAAGCTAGAAGTGGATTTTCATCTAACTTTCAGGACATTTCCAAAACGTTGGTACATTTTGGGGCTGATCTGGATCATTTCTGCTACGTTCCCTTTTGTTTTAAAGGCAAATGCTAATGATGCTAATCGTTAGTATGGTGCATGCTAACCAAAAATTCCAAGGAAAGGATTGTCCTTGCCATGCATGAATTAGCATTTGGACATGAATAGGATGCTAACAAGGTAGCATTTATCAAGGTGGCAATTAGGACCAACAATGCCAAGCCAGTTCTTCAGTATTCTGACATCATGCCATGCATGACTTGCATGAAGACATGAGTAAAATAGATGTGAAGTGAATTATATTTATATAGCGCTTTTCTCTAGTGACTCAAAGCGCTTTACGTAGTGAAACCATATCTAAGTTACATTTAAACCAGTGTGGGTGGCACTGGGAGCAGGTGGGTAAAGTGTCTTGCCCAAGGACACAACAGCAGTGACTAGGATGGCGGAAGCGGGGATCGAACCTGCAACCCTCTAGTTGCTGGCACAGCCGCTCTACCAACCGAGCTATACCGCCACACATGTTAGACTGTTAGAATGCTAACAGTTATATATATATACTGTGTATATATATATATATATATATATATATATATATGTGTGTGTGTGTATATATATATGTATATATATATATATATATATATATATATATATATACACATATACACACACACACAAAAGATTATAAGCTGTAGAATTTGCATGCACGTTGCGCGGCCCATTAATCATTCTGTCCGATTATTATATTTTCATGATTGTGAGAAGCCATAATCGATATCAAAATCATTATTCCAGTAATTGTCAAGTCCATATGTTGACATATTAATGTTCACGCAGCCAGATGAGTGTTTTTACCGTATTGCGGAGGCGTGCTGCGCGATGGAAAGGTAGCTAAAGTCGCAGAGATCAGACTCACCAAGCCTTACTTACCTTTCTGTTCCTGCCAGTTCATTTTGTTGGGACTTGGCCTGGGCGTCACAACGTGAAGTATTCTGTGTGCTAGCATGTGTCCTGACCTCAGACACCAGGACCGTACCGTTTGGTACCTTCCCCATTCAGACCAGTCCTCTCATGGCTAAATGGGGACCCTACGGTGGGTCTGGGTTGGTTTTCTCTTCATCCCTCACTTAAAGTGTGAGTGAAGAATGATACAGTATTATTTAGTCCTGGATGGTACCACTCCTTAATGCTTCAGTCACACGCAGGGTTCTCACAGGAATGATTTTGGTGGTCTGAATAGTAAAGAGGAGCGACCTTCATATGTTGTTAAGATTCAGTGTTTTATTGTTCATAGTAAATATTTTAAATTCCACATTCTTTATTGTAATGTCCAAAACCAGTGAAGTTGGCATGTTGTGTAAATGGTAAATAAAAGCAGAATACAATGATTTGCAAATCCTTTTCAACTTATATTAAATTGAATAGACTGCAAAGACAAGATATTTAATGTTTGAACTGAGAAACTTAATTTTTTTTGCAAATAATCATTAACCTAGAATTTAATGGCAGCAACACATTGCAAAAAAGTTGACAACAGTTTAACAACACTCCGTAAACGTTTGGGAACTGAGGAGACCAATTTTTGAAGCTTTTCAGGTGGAATTCTTTCCCATTTTTGCTTGATGTACAGCTTAAGTTGTTTAACAGTCCGGGGTCTCCGTTGTCGTATTTTAGGGTTCATGTTGTGCCACACATTTTCAATGGGAGACATGTCTGGACTACAGGCAGGCCAGTCTAGTACCCACACTCTTTTACTATGATGCAATGCTGTTGTAACACGTGGCGTGGCATTGTCTTGCTGAAATAAGCAGGGGCGTCCATGATAACGTTGCTTGGATGGCAACATATGTTGCTCAAAAACCTGAATGTACCTTTCAGCATTAATGGTGCCATTCACAGATGTGTAAGTTACCTATGCCTTGGGCACTGATACACCCCCATACATCACAGACGCTGGCCTTTGAACTTTGCGCCTATAACAATCTGGATGGTTCTTTTCCTCTTTGACATGACGTCCACAGTTTATAAATGGCTTTCGCTTTGCATAGTAGAGTTTTACCTTGCACTTACAGATGTAGCGACCAACTGTAGTTACTGACAGTGGTTTTCTGAAGTGTTCCTGAGCCCTTGCTGTGATATCCTTACACACTGATGTCGTTTTGTGATGGAGTACTGCCTGAGTGATCGAAGGTCACGAGTATTCAATGTTGGTTTTCGGCTTTGCCGTGATTTCTCCAGATTCTCTGAATCTTTTGATGATATTACGGACCCTACATTCCTTGCAATAGCTCGTTGAGAAATGTTGTTCTTAAACAATTTGCTCAGGCAATGGAATGAGGCAAATGTCCACAAAAACGCAGAAATACGCGTCTATAAACATTCATTTTCGGGTCAAAATATCACTTTTGCATTTTTTTAGTGAAACATTTAGCATGTAAGGACGGGAGTGGATGGAGTGTCAAAAGATGAAGGTAATTGTTTTATTGACATTCAGACTTTGTTTTCTTCTCAGCAGTATCTATACATCCCTTGCTTCTCAGCTCAACAACATTGGAAATGTGTCCCGTGAAAACCCGTCAGACAATAACAAAAGATGATTGGATGAGTTTTAGTTCTAGAGTATTAGTAGAAGGTATGTTTTTGACGTGAGGGATTGTAAACACAGGAAGAGTATTACTCGAGGGGGTGTGGCTACAGGATAGAGTTGCCAAACGGGAAAGGTTTTCTGAGTTCTTTGCATGCATGTTATAGAATTTGACATGACATAATCATGTTAGTAAATGATCTAGTAAACAAGTATGTGGTACATTACATTGGACTGCCACAGGAAGTTGGAAGATGAAAATACATCTGAAGGTAAAAATGTAGTGTAGAAATGCACCGAATTGTAGGAAAGGTTTTTTTTATTTTTTTTTATTTTCCAAATGTAATTTTAGGGCATGTGTGCCAATAGAAATGGTTCTATTTTTTCGTCACTTTTTTTCTTAAAGGGTTCTCAGATGCCTGAAAAATACAACCTTACCTCCTGTAAGCAGGATAACATGAAACCTTTTTTAATCCAAATTTAGGCCAAACACAACTTTTGTGAATGTGCGAGGAAGGCACAAACTGGAGAGGATCCTGCAGACCGCGGAGGAGTCCACATTAAATTTGATGCATGTTTAGTACTAAAACCAATTCATGCGAAATCAATTGTTCAAACGTTTATTTGTTTTGTTGCAAACATACTTCATCTTGACCTGGGATTGAACCCAGTACCACTGTCTTACAAATTCACAAAACGGACTACAATAATGTGCTTATGTAGCGGTCTGCGTTGTGTTTGATCGTCCTTCTGCTCTCGGCTGCTCCAGACAGTAGCGCCGGCATGAGAAGCGAGTATGCTAACCACTAGGCTAAAAGCCCCAGCTGCTAAACCAGCAGCCAGCACATTATTTGAAGTTGTCAGGTAGTGAGGTTTACTAACTGGTGCAGCCACACTGGCTGGACCCCGTTACATTTATATATGCTTATTGTTGCTTGAGGTTTTTTTCAGGTCTCAAACTGAGCACCCCATAAGAGCATTGTTTTGGAGTTAGTTCCTTTTCTTGTTCTTAGACGAGCAGGAAGGTGCTAGGTATATGTTTGCTTTAAAATTTCATTTGAAGCGCCCCGTCGTTCATTAATTGACATTCAAATTCATTTTAGCTCGGGGGCCACATGGAGGAAAATCTATAGGTAAAGTCATGGCATGATAACTTAGATAAAGACAACTTCAGATTGTTTTATTTGTTTAAACATACTTAGGAGGTGTCTGTTACTACATTATATATATATACTTGCAGTGTGTATATTGTACATATTACATATTGTTATGAAGTTGTCTGTTACTACATTATATACATCTTGCAGTTTGTATATAAAACGTTGATGGATGGTTTTGAAGGCTACAACGATGATTCCTATTAGCCGCATATTTCAAGCATTTTTTATCATCTTTAAAATCCTAATAAAAAAAAAAAAGTGTGTTCTTGTCTCTCATAATGACTGTAAACAATAGTGCAGTAAGATCATCGCGCAGGCCAAATAAAACCGGTTCAAGGGCCCGATCTGGCCCGCGGGCTGTATGTTTGACACTCCGGTTCGACGTGCTCTTTCTTATGCATAGCGGGGGGCCACCACGGATGGCGGGGCCCTGTGCATAGTGAGTGATCTGCGAAGGCTTTGGCTTTGTTTTTGGAAGTCCTTCCAGAGTTTGTTCTGTCTAATCTGGCCCATGTGGACAGTGATGAACAGCAGGAAGATGAGCACAAATGTTGACTCAGAGCATCAAGTTTTTCCGCCCACCGCGTGCACGTTGACTCAACTTCTGTCTTTTACGCGACGCGGCACAGAAGTCTACTCCCTCTTGAAAGCATCGCTCACCCGCCTAAGGTCGTCTTGTTTTTGACTTTGTCACTGCGCACATGTGCTGATGAGTGCAGTACACTTCAATGAGTGTACTGTGTACACCAGATCTGGGAAAATTATGGCCCTGTAAGATTTTCAATTCGGCCCGCCGGACGTTTCCAAATAGTTATTTAAACCTTTAACATCGAAACTGTAGACGCCATTATGATGTGCAGTGCTGTTTTCAAATTACCTTAAGTCTTAAACAATACAAAAGTATTTCAATGGTTGGAATCTCGGCTTTTGAGTGACATACGAGTTATTACGGTCATTGGGTCACAGCAGCTCAGATAAGTCACCAAGCAGTGTAGGCGGGATTTGTTTCGAGCACAGCCAACCTAAAACGCGGGTGTCAGGGACAGAACTTTTTTTTACAACAATGTAAACACTGTTGCCGTGTTTGTTGCATTTTTGTTGAGTTTTGCTTAATTGTAAAATATGTTGATGGAGGAGTTGGTCTGAATAGTAAAGAGGAGCGACCTTCATATGTTGTTAATATTCAGTGTTTTATTGTTCATAGTAAATATTTTAAATTCCACATTCTTTATTGTAATGTACAAAGCCCAAAACCAGTGAAGTTGGCATGTTGTGTAAATGGTAAATAAAAGCAGAATACAATGATTTGCAAATCCTTTTCAATTTATATTAAATTGAATAGACTGCAAAGACAAGATATTTAATGTTTGAACTGAGAAACTTAATTTTTTTTTGCAAATAATCATTAACCTAGAATTTAATGGCAGCAACACATTGCAAAAAAGTTGGCACAGGGGCATTTTTACCACTGCGTTACATGGCCTTTCCTTTTAACAACACTCAGTAAATGTTTGGGAACTGAGGAGACCAATTTTTGAAGCTTTTCAGGTGGAATTCTTTCCCATTTTTGCTTGATGTACAGCTTAAGTTGTTTAACAGTCCGGGGTCTCCGTTGTCGTATTTTAGGGTTCATGTTGTGCCACACATTTTCAATGGGAGACATGTCTGGACTACAGGCAGGCCAGTCTAGTACCCACACTCTTTTACTATGATGCAACACTGTTGTAACATGTGGCGTGGCATTGTCTTGCTGAAATAAGCAGGGGCGTCCATGATAACGTTGCTTGGATGGCAACATATGTTGCTCCAAAACCTGAATGTACCTTTCAGCATTAATGGTGCCATTCACAGATGTGTAAGTTACCTATGCCTTGGGCACTGATACACCCCCATACATCACAGACGCTGGCCTTTGAACTTTGCGCCTATAACAATCTGGATGGTTCTTTTCCTCTTTGACATGACGTCCACAGTTTATAAATGGCTTTCGCTTTTCATAGTAGAGTTTTACCTTGCACTTACAGATGTAGCGACCAACTGTAGTTACTGACAGTGGTTTTCTGAAGTGTTCCTGAGCCCTTGCTGTGATATCCTTACACACTGATGTCGTTTTGTGATGGAGTACTGCCTGAGGGATCGAAGGTCACGAGTATTCAATGTTGGTTTTCGGCCTTGCCGTGATTTCTCCAGATTCTCTGAATCTTTTGATGATATTACGGACCCTACATTCCTTGCAATAGCTCGTTGAGAAATGTTGTTCTTAAACAATTTTCTCAGGCAGTTGTTTACAATGTGGTGACCCTCACCCCATCCTTGTTTGTGAATGACTGAGCATTTCATGGAAGCTGCTTTTATAGCCAATCATGGCACCCACCTGTTCCCAATTAGCCTGTTCACCTGTACAATGTTCCAAATAAGAGTTTGATGATCATCCCTCAACTTTCCCAGTCTTTTTTGCCACTTATGACAGCTTTTTTGAAACATGTTGCAGGCATCAAATTCCAAATGAGCTAATACTTGCAAAAAATAACAAAATGTACAAGTTCGAACGTTAAGTATCTTGTCTTTGCAGTCCATTCAATTGAATATAGGTTCAAAAGGATTTGCAAATCATTGTATTTAGTTTTTATTTACCATTTACACAACGTGCCAATTTTACTGATTGTGGGTTTTGTACATTCTGGGTATCTGATTCAGTAAAAAATGTAAACTTCCATTCCGATTTTTGAGGTTGTCTGTGATAAAAATGTTAGCATTTTATCAGACGTTATTGTGAATTTTTGTATTAGTGTTCCTCAAAAAAGGGAATTGAGCGCACATACTGTACAGCATATTTTTACAGGTATATACATACATTTATTTGTATTTTATACACACCGGCCCCGAGGCACATTTTTTAAATTTCAATGTGGCCCCCGAGTCAAAATAATTGCCCCGATCTGGTGTACACTGTGTACTAGTTCCCGATTGAGGGAAAGTTGCAGTGTCGTGCTTTCCAAAATCCACTACTCTCACCACATCGCACTTCATAATTGGCGGCGTCAACGACCACACTGTCAGAATGCGTGTACTCAGGATGTGTACACTGAGTACTTAAAGGGGATCTGTACTTTTTGGGGAATTTTGCCTATTGTTCACAATCATTATGAGATACATGACGATGGATGTTTGGGGTTTTTTTCATTCTAAATATGAAATAAATGCGATCAAAAGTCTGCTTACAATGGAGCCTATAGGGGCTGTTCAATTCCGCCTATAAAGCCCTTAAAGAAACATCCAAACACCTCAATTAGGGTTTTTTATACATGATGTAAGTATATATGTAATGTAGTAACATTCATAATAACAGGTAATATATACATGATGTAAGTATATATGTAATGTACTAACATTCATTATAACATGTAATATATACATAATGTAAGTATATATGTAATGTAGTAACATTCATAATACCATGTAATATATACATGACGTAAGTATATATGTAATGTAGTAACATTCATTATAACATGTAATATATACATGATGTAAGTACATATGTAATATAGTAACATTCATAATAACAGGTAATATATACATGATGTAAGTATATATGTAATGTACTAACATTCATTATAACATGTAATATATACATAATGTAAGTATATATGTAATGTAGTAACATTCATAATACCATGTAATATATACATGACGTAAGTATATATGTAATGTAGTAACATTCATTATAACATGTAATATATACATGATGTAAGTATATATGTAGTATAGTAACATTCATAATAACAGGTAATATATACATGATGTAAGTATATATGTAATGTACTAACATTCATTATAACATGTAATATATACATAATGTAAGTATATATGTAATGTAGTAACATTCATAATACCATGTAATATGTACATGATGTAAGTATATATGTAATGTAGTAACATTCATTATAACATGTAATATATACATGATGTAAGTATATATGTAATGTAGTAACATTCATAATACCATGTAATATGTACATGATGTAAGTATATATGTAATGTAGTAACATTCATTATAACATGTAATATATACATGATGTAAGTATATATGTAAAGTATTGAAGAGCACATTTATAATAAAGTCATATTTACATAAACATACACGGCGCAATAATTTCAAAACGAATCATGATCTTCACTTTAAAAAAAACAAACATCAATGATTATTAATCACTGCAGACTTCATGAGACCCAACAAACATAATAAAACATCACTTAATGTACAATGTCTGCTGTCATCAGGATGCCGACTGGTGGAATCTTGTTATATTCCCGATTAGATGAAGAATGACTCATAGTCCTCGTGAAGAAAAGGGGGTGGAACCAAGCGTCTTTTCGTGTCGTTCATGCCCCTAAATTGGCTGTCAAAGTTGACAAGCTTGTCGGAATACATCTTCATCCTTCTACTGCCCAGTTATTTGGTTAGAAAAAGAATGCATTTAGCATTCAACACCACAAATGTGATACATCATCTGATTTGCGACAATCCTAGCAAAGTCTACACCTAATAATATAAGCTTCATAAAAACTATTGTTTACTTTAGTTACTTGCTGAAAAAACATTTCAGTTCTATAATCTATTGTCAAAGCAATCACATTATAAACATCCCAATGACACTGCAAACTTGTGTTCTTGGTGATCTGCATCAATTTAGTAACGTGTCATAAAAGAATCAAAATGCATTTCTTTCAATATGCATCATAACAAAACAGTAATATTTAAAAAATGGATAGATGTTGATAGTCCATCTCATACTGACTGGTATACACACAATACATACTGACTGGTACACACACACATAATACATACTGACTGGTATACACATATAATACATATTGACTGGTATACACACACAATACATACTGACTGGTACACACACATAATAAATACTGACTGGTACTAACACATAATACATACTGACTGGTATACACACATAATAAATACTGACTGCTGTACACACATAATAAATACTCATACATAATAAATACTGACTGGTATACAAGTTATGGAGATGATATCGGTAGAAAAAACTGCATTTAGTTGAGATAATAATGAGTCATATCTTGGAATATGCGATCCATTATTTAAATTTGTTTTAACTATTAAATGAACCTAAAATATTACTTATTTTATCCTTGTGGTAAATATTGGACACAGTGTTGTCAGACTTATGAGATGCGATGCCAGTGTAAGCCACTGTGACACTATTGTTCATTTTTTAAATGTTTTTATTTTATTTTTTAGAAATGGCTGTGATGATAATGTAAATGAGGATTTTTTTAATCACTGTTATGTTGGAATTTTTATTAATATTGATACTGTAGTTGATATTATTCATTTTTGTTTGACTACTTTTGGATTGTTTTGTGTGTCCTCTCAATTGCTCTGTTGATTGCTATTCTGAATGTTGCTGGGCCGTGCTTGGTTTTGGAATTGTATTATTATTGTATTTATGTGTATTATTTTGTTGGTCTGATTAATTTAAAAAAATATTTTTTTAAATATCTGATCGGGTTCTAGAAATCGGATCGAGGGCCAAAAATGTTGATCGGGACATCCCTAATTTGGAGCGCAACATCCGGGTACTGACAGTGCACTCTACATCGTTACGTACTTCTCCGTGTGAACGCACTTACCTGCTCAAAAGACCAAGGGTGAAAGTCAATGAAACGCAGCATTTGTGTGGAAGCTCTTGGCGCGACTCAGTGGAAGTGGATGAGTTCATAGTTGTGGTCACAGATGCGTGCTAAGGCTTTGTGTGTGTCAAGTCCAGAGTTGTTGAAATGAAAACAAAGGTGAGCGTGAAGCTGCCTGCACAAAGGCAACAGATGACTTTACAGATAATAGACATGTAAGGGGCTCAGTCTACTTCCTGACACACGCGGGATGCTAACATGATGCCTAGGAGGATTACCACGGTCATAATGCATGAATAGGATGGCAAGTCAATTAGTGAAGTTGAGATATGGACCAGGTGCTTTAGCATAAGAGGTTGTGTGTGTGTGTGTGTGTGTGTGTGTGTGCGTGTGTGTGTGTGTGTGTGTGTGTGTGTGTGTGTGTGTGTGTGTGTGTGTGTGTGTGTGTGTGTGTGTGTGTGTGTGTGTGTGTGTGTGTGTGTGTGTGTGTAATTGGCGCTCGCAAGAGAACACGCTGCATTCAAGGAGAAAAGAAGGATTTCGGCTGAGTGAGACGAGCCTCGACAGGCTGGAAAAGAAAACTCATGACATTCTGCATCTTTTAAGACGGAGCCTTTTATCCTTTCTATACATCAGGAAAAAAGATTATGCCCGCCCCACTAATTAAAGGCCTACTGAAATGCGATTTTCTTCTTTAAACGGGGATAGCAGGTCCATTCTATGTGTCATACTTGATCATTTTGCGATATTGCCATATTTTTGCTGAAAGGATTTAGTAGAGAACATCGACGATAAAGTTCGCAACTTTTGGTCGCTGATAAAAAAGCCTTGCCTCTACCGGAAGTAGCAGACGAGTAGCGTGACGTCACAGGTTGTGGAGCTCCTCACATCCGCACATTGTTTACAATCATGGCCACCAGCAGCGAGAGCGATTCGGACCGAGAAAGCGACGATTTCCCCATTAATTTGAGCGAGGATGAAAGATTTGTGGATGAGGAAAGTGAGAGTGAAGGACTAGAGGGCAGTGGGAGCGATTCAGATAGGGAAGATGCTGTGGGAGGCGGGTGGGACCTGATATTCAGCTGGGAATGACTAAAACAGTAAATAAACACTAGACGTATGTATACTCTATGAGCCACAACACAACCAGGCTTATATTTAATATGCCACAAATTAATACCGCATAACAAACACCTCCCCCCTCCCGTCCATATAACCCGCCAATACAACTCAAACACCTGCACAACACACTCAATCCCACAGCCCAAAGTACCGTTCACCTCGTTCATACAGCACATATATTTCCCCAAAGTTACGTACGTGAGACTTTTTGAGACTTTTATTAGTAGGTTGCAAAGTGAAGTACATATTCCGTACAATTGACCACTAAATGGTAACACCCAAATAAGTTTTTCAACTTGTTTAAGTCGGGGTCCACTTAAATTGATTCATGATACAGATATATACTATCATGGGGGGGCGGCGTGGCGAAGTTGGTAGAGTGGCCGTGCCAGCAATCGGACGGTTGCTGGTTACTGGGGTTCAATCCCCACCTTCTACCATCCTAGTCACATCTGTTGTGTCCTTGGGCAAGACACTTCACCCTTGCTCCTGATGGCTGCTGGTTAGCGCCTTGCATGGCAGCTCCCGCCATCAGTGTGTGAATGTGTGTGTGAATGGGTGAATGTGGAAATACTGTCAAAGCGCTTTGAGTACCTTGAAGGTAGAAAAGCGCTATACAAGTATAACCCATTTATCATTTATTTATTTATTTATCATATATACTATCATAATACAGTCATCACACAAGATAATCATCAGGGTGTATACATTGAATTATTTACCTGACATGCACATAGCGGCACGCATGTACGGGCAAGCGATCAAATGTTTGGAAGCGTACTTACGGTACTGTGTCTGCGTATTCAACTCAAAGTCCTCCTGGTAAGAGTCTCTGTTGTCCCAGTTCTCCACAGGCCAATGGTAAAGATTGACTGTCATCTTTCGGGAATGTAAACAATGAAACACCGGCCGTGTTTGTGTTGCTAAAGTCTCCTACAGCTTTCTTCTTTGCTGTCTCCATTGTTCATTGAATAAATTGCAAAAGATTCACCAACACAGATGTCCAGAATACTGTGGAATTTTGCGATGAAACAGACGACTTAATAGCTGGCCATCATGCTGTCTCAAAATGTCCTCCACAATCCGCGACGTCACGTGCTGACGTAATCATACCGAGACGTTTTCAGCAGGATATGTCATGCAAAATTTAAATTTGCACTTTAGTAAACTAACCCGGCCGTATTGGCATGTGTTGCAATGTTAAGATTTCATCATTGATGTATAAACTATCAGACTGCGTGATCAATAGTAGTGGGTTTCAGTAGGCCTTTAAGACATAGTGGTGTAATGATTATAAATATATATATCGGTATTTCATGGATGTCAACCGATATACTGTACTTGCTCATACTTCCCAGCTAAACCTGTTGATTATTTCAAGCAGTGCTGCCACCTAGCTGAAGGCCTAAGTATTGTTCAAGAATGAAAAAAGGCACTAATACTTGAAGACCCTTTCCTTTGACACCTCACACCCTCCCAACACCTTATCATGCCCGCCCCACTATATATGAAGTACTGGTCTAATGATTATAAACAAACGTCAATGTTGGTGTGTAAATACAAAAGCATACTTTTTTATGAATTCAAGAACCGGGTCAAAGTCTATGGACTACTTGTCCTCCTTATAGGTTGTCACTTATTAAAAAAATGAGAACCTGAAGATCTCTTGTGATCTCACCTTAGTACATCATGAGTTTGGAATGAGATTAATAATCTGTCCAGGAAATGAACGCTTTGTTTACCACACCATGACGGTGAAAGGTATTGTTTTGGTTTCCAATCAGTTACCAAGCAGGATTTAAAAATACTCACTTTCAGTAACAAAGGGACATATTTTCTCCTTTTGAAGAGAATTCTCTTTTCAAGGTACTCTTACTGTTTGGACTCGTTTCCTGCTACTTTTGCAGTACAGTGCGCACTTACACGCTTCCTGTAACGTCCGTGTTGACCTGTGTCTCCGCAGCCGACCATCTTCAATCCGGCAACAAGAAGACTGGATCCTGGTGAGTCTGCTTCTTCTCAATGCCATAAAACCAGCCTCTCGCTTGCTCACATGCCACCACACTCCTCCCTTCAGCGCTGGTCTCGCCGCCAACCAGAAGAGGAGTCAGTTCAAGGAAAAAGGAAGAAGTATGAACTCCACTGGGTCCGGGAAGAGCAGCACCGTGTCTAGGTGGGTACTCGTTTGGCGCTGATTCTGGTCTGTCAGTTTGTCAAAGTGCTGCCACCTGCTGGTGTGGAGTTGATGTTCGCTGTGGTTTTGGTGCTGTGTTCAAGTGCAGCCTTTTGGACTGGGATTTCTCTGTGTTGTATGTTTACCTTAAGAATCCATCCATCCATCCATTTTCTACCGCTTATTCCCTTTGGGGTCGTGGGGGGCGCTGGAGCCTATCTCAGCTACAATCGGGCGGAAGGCGGGGTACACCCTGGACAAGTCGCCACCTCATCGCAGGGCCAACACAGATAGACAGACAACATTCACACTCACATCCACACACTAGGGCCAATTTAGTGTTGCCAATCAACTTATCCCCAGGTGCATGTCTTTGGAAGTGGCTATAATATGAATTTGGGACATTTTCAAGCATATTAGCTAAGTTAATTACACATGTCAATATTGCAGTAGTATAATTAATGACATGTAAATACTACAGTAGTGTAATTAATGACACATGTCAATACTACAGTAGTATTGGCTACTAAGTGAGAGCAAATCTATCAGTTTAGTATTGTGGCCACTGATTGGCTCAGCCTCAGGCAGCATTACTATATTGAGTAAAACCAGTGTCAAGGTGACTGTAGGCCTTTTTTCTTTTGGTTCCGAGAACCTTTAATTTCAGGAACCATGTGTTCCTGTGGAAGTGTGTGGTTTGTGTTTACACCACATTTCACAGGTCAGGTAGTTAATACAAATCAGGCTGATGACGTATGGAGCAGTGGTTTACGATATTTCTACACTGATATCATGTAAATAAACAGACAATTCTAGGTCACAGTTATTTTACTAAAATGTAAGTAGATGAAATACAAAGCAATAATATACAAAATGATATGGTTTAAAAAATAAAGTGTACTGAATTGTTCATAAAAAGTCAGACTTTTGTCCGCACAGTCAGAAATACAGTAAATGATGAATTCATGAGGGTCAGGTGATTCCTTTTGGTCCATTTAAGCTGTAAATAACAATGTATAAATAGTAAATGTCAGTGTTTATCTGTAAATAACAATATATAAAAAATGAATGTCAGTTTTTATCTGTAAATAACTATAAATAAATAATGAATGTCAGTGTTTATCTGTAAATAACAATATATAATAATAAATATCAGTGTTTATCTGTAAATAACAATATATAAATGACAAATGTTTTTGTGTATCTGTAAATAACAATATATAAATGACAAATGTTTTTGTGTTTATCTGTAAATAACAATATATAAATAATAAATGTCAATGACAACACAACCACATCTGCTTTAGCGTTAGCTTGTTAGCATTAGCATTCTGTTCACTCTGGTTGAGGCTAACAACTACACAAATGGAGTGTCACTGACTACTTTTACAACATGTAATAAAGTAAATACCGTATTTTTGGGACTATAAGTCGCAGTTTTTTTTCATAGTTTGGCCGGGGGTGAGACTTATGTGTGAAATTATTAACTCATTACTGTAAAATATCAAATAATATTATTTAGCTCATTCACGTAAGAGACTAGACGTATAAGATTTCATGGGATTTAGCGATTAGGAGTGACAGATTGTTTGGTAAATGTATAGCATGTTCTATATGTTATAGTTATTTGAATGACTCTTACCATAATATGTTACGTTAACATACCAGGCACGTTTTCAGTTGGTTATTTATGTCTCATATAACGTACACTTATTACCTGTTGTTCACTATTCTTTATTTATTTTAAATTGCCTTTCAAATGTCTATTCTTGGTGTTGGCTTTTATCAAATACATTTCCCCAAAAAATGCGACTTATATATGTTTTTTCCCTTCTTTATTATGCATTTTTGGCCGATGCGACTTATACTCCGGAGCGACTTATACTCCGAAAAATACGGTAGTTAATATTTGATGTCATTCCACACGTGTGCTGCCTCCTTCATTTCACATTTATCCAACAAAGTCGGAGTAGTAAGCAGCTGAGGTCGTTGTTTCCAGTCCGCCTTCATAATCCTACTTAAATATGTTTAAAAGAGTCTGTCCACTTCTAGTAGCTTCGCGGATGGAAATTAAGTTTTCAAAGATGATAAACAACAATAAACTACATATAGTTTAAAGACTGAGTAAAAACACTGCAATATAGTTCCACTGATCAGCATTCTTTTTTTGAAACTTTTATTAGTAGATTGCACAATACAGTACATATTCTGTACAATTGACCACTAAATGGTAACACCCGAATAAGTTTTTCAACTTGTTTAAGTCGGGGGTCACGTTAATCAATTCATGGTACAAATATATACTATCAGCATAATACAGTCATCACACAAGTTAATCATCAGAGTATATACATTTAATTATTTACATTATTTACAATCCGGGGGGTGGGATGCGGAGGGGGTTGGGGCAGGGGGTGGGGGGGTTGGGTTGCTATCAGCATACTTCAGTCATCAACAATTATATCATCTGAGAAATGGACATTGTAACAGAGTAGGTCTCACTTCGTAGGATATGTACAGCGAGCGGGGAACATAGTGAGCTCAGAAAGCATAAGAACAAGTATATACATTTGATTATTTACATTTGATTATTTACAATCCGTGGAGGTGGGATGTGGTGGGGGGATGGGGTTAGGCTAGGGTTGTAGCTGCCTGGAGGTGCTCTTTTAGTGCGGTTTTGAAGGAGGATAGAGATGCACTTTCTTTTACACCTGTTGGGAGTGCATTCCATATTGATGTGGCATAGAAGGAGAATGAGTTAAGACCTTTGTTAGATCGGAATCTGGGTTTGACATGGTTTGTGGAGCTCCCCGTAGTGTTGGGGTTGTGGCGGTCATTTACGTTATGGAAGTAGTTTGACATGTACTTCGGTATCAGGGAGGTGTAGCAAATTTTATAGACAAGGCTCAGTGCAAGTTGTTTTACTCTGTCCTCCACCCTGAGCCAGCCCACTTTGGAGAAGTGGGTTGGAGTGAGGTGTGATCTGGGGTGGAGGTCTAGAAGTAACCTGACTAGCTTGTTCTGGGATGTTTGGAGTCTTGATTTGAGGGTTTTGGAGGTGCTGGGGTACCAGGAGGTGCATGCGTAGTCGAAAAAAAGGTTGAATGAGAGTTCCCGCTAGAATCTTCATGGTGCTTTTGTTGACCAGAGAGTAAATTCTGTAGAGAAATCTTGTTAGTTGGTTGACCTTTTTGATTACCTTGGTTGTCATTTTATCACAGGAAAGATTAGCCTCTAGAATGGAACCTAGGTAGATGACCTCATCTTTCCTGGTGATCACAATGTCACCCACTTTAATAGTGAAGTCACTGACTATCTTAAGGTTGATTTGGGACCCAAATAGGATGGATTCCGTTTTACCTAAGTGTATGGATAGCTTATTGTCAGCGAGCCAGGTGCAAATTCTACAGAGTTCGGCACTGAGGATTTTTTCCACCTGTGATTTGTCCTTGCCGGATAACAGCAGGGCCGAGTCATCCACAAACAGAAACAATTCACAGTCGCATGCTGATGACATGTCGTTTATGTATATTAGGAACAGTAAAGGCCCTAATATACTGCCTTGGGGGACTCCACAGCTTACTGTGAGGGGGTGGGGGGGAGGGTGCCGTTCACCTCTACCACCTGTTTCCTCCCCTCCAAGTAAGATTGCATCCAGCTCGATGAGGTTTATCAAATCCGATTGCTTTAAACTTATCCAACAGTATAGCGTGATTTATGGTGTCAAAGGCCTTCTGAAGGTCCAACATGACCATGCCGCAGTATTTTCCCGCGTCCACCTCATGTTTGATGTGGTCGGTCAGATAAAGAAGGCATGTGTCAGTGGAGTGGTTAGTTCTGAAGCCGGATTGGAATTTGTACATGAGTTTTTTTAGAGGCAAGGTATCTATCAACCTGTTCATAAACTATTTTTTTCATTACTTTCGAAATGGAATTGAGAATAGAAACAGGTCGGTATTTACCAGGTTCTAATTTGCTTCCTTTTTTAAAAAGGGGAGTTAGTCTTGCTATCTTGAAATCTTTTGGTACTTGGCCTTGTTTAATTGAGAGGTTTATTATTTCTGTGATGATTGGGGAAATGGTGGTAGCAGAGTCCCTGAGGAATCTGGAAGGGATATTCTCAGGGCCAGTGGCCTTGTTTTCAGCACAAAGATGCCCCACAAAAGTTCCTTTTGTTCTTCTTTCTTTCCGTCGTCAAGTTTGTTGTAATAAAAAACACACAAGAAATAAACAAGTCGTATAGTATTGTGTAAATGGCGGCGCTGTAAAAAAATATGTTTTAGGAACGCCCTCAACTGTGTTCAACCAATCAGTGTTGGACAGCACAGCCCACCCCCAAAAAAGTACTGGGAACCTTTCAAAAGTCCCACCTTGCTGGCCAGCACTCTGAAAGGTTCCTGAAGAACTAAATCTAACTGGCTAGTCTCAGGTGGAAACACAGGCGGAACTTTTATGACTTTTAGTAAATGGGAAAGTTCCAGTAAAAGTGGAAAAAGGCCTTATGTGGTATTATTTCATCTATAGAGGAGGGCTGTTGTAATGTTAAAAACACAAATTTAGAAGGTCGTAAACATATTTTTTGTGCCCTAGCTATAAAAACATTTTATTTTTATTCAAATGGATTAACCACGGTCAAGCCCGGAACTAGTTAACAGCGATAAACAAGGTTTTACTGTACAGGGTTTTTCTGATAAAACAGTACAAAATGTACATACAATTTAATGAATTATTCACTAGTGTAAATTAATAAATACATTGTAAATTTGATAATTGTTTAAATTTAAATAAAAATTATGACTACATATAAAAATTAGAAATTAATAAATAAATTAAAAAAAGATTTAATTGATAAAATGTTTATTCATAAGTCGGAGTCATTGTTTATTCATATTTATTCATATGTTTTTATAATTGTTGAATATATGCGTCCATACTTCACACCAGGGCTGTTCAACTCAATTCTTCATTTTTAGAAAGCTAAGGACCGTGGGGGCGTCCTCTGTGGTGGACATTTGTTTTGGGGCTTTTGTCACAGTTACACATTTTGGGGAAAAATGTCACTATTATGCAAAACACTAGTCAAAGATTGTTTTGTATGACAGCGCTCATGTTTTTAGTTATCTACTGCAATACTTATTTGAACTGTGTTTTTACCAAGGAAGCAATCCCTAGTATCAGTCATAGGATAAAATGTAGATCAGAATAATTTGACCTACACAAATATTACGACTTTGGTGGCAATTATTATGATTTTTGTTGTTGTTGACTTTTCATTGCAAACATTCCATAAGTCGGTGCCATATTTCCATGTGATGTCTCACGAGGTAGAATATTCCCTCACCTAAAAATATGTGTAGCATTTTAACAGTATAGAACAAATACTGAGTAAGAATAAAATGCATTAATGGATATAAAAAGTATAAATACAACTATAATAAAAACGAGGACATAATAAAAATGTGAGTACAAAATAATATGATTGTGTGTACGCTTAAACTATTAGAACAGTGATTCTCAAACTGTAGTGCGCTACATCGAGTGGTACGCCAAAGAATCAGTGTTTTATTTTCCTAAAGTCAAACACAGTGTTGCTGTTCAAACTGTGTGTAATGTTGGCCAAAATATTAAATAAAACATCTGTCTTGTTTTTAATGAATACTTAGGTCTACTACACTACTGTATTTTAATGTTGTCATTATGGTGGTACTTAATGAATACTTAGGTCAACTACATTACTGTATTTTAATGTTGTCATTATGGTGGTATTTAATGAATACTTAGGTCAACTACACTACTGTATTTTAATGTTGTTATGGTGGTACTTAATGAATACTTAGGTCTACTACACAACTGTATTTTAATGTTGTCATTATGGTGGTACTTAATGAATACTTAGGTGTACTACACTACTGTATTTTAATGTCATTATGGTGGTACTTAATGAATACTTAGGTCTACTACACTACTGTATTTTAATGTTGTCATTATCATTATTTTTTTAATCCAAATGGGCTCTGACCGTCACCATGGTGTGTTCGCTCCTCCACAGTGTGTCAGAGCTGCTCGACCTTTACGAGGAGGACCCGGAGGAAATCCTCCTGAATCTGGGCTTTGGTCGAGATGAACCTGACATGTCCTCCAGGATTCCCTCCAGGTTCTTCGACGGCTCGTCCTCAGCGCGTGGCATCGACATCAAGGTAGTCGACTGATCATGGCTGATAGTCAGCGTTTGAAGAGCATGATCATGCTGCATATATTACATATTAGTGTTAAAGGTGAACTGCACTTTTTTTGGAATTTTGCCTATTGTTCACAATTTTTTTGTATTCTAACCAGTGTTGGGTTAGTTACTGAAAACCAGTAACTAGTTACAGTTACTAGTTACTTTATTTCAAAAGTAACTCAGTTACTTAAACCAAAAAGTAATGCGTTACTGTGAAAAGTAACTATTTAGTTACTTATATTTTTATTTTTTATTTTTTTAAGGCCCCATTTAATGCCCTTTTAGCCTTCATTTTAGTACTGTTATTGCACTGGAGAATAATACAATCTGTTGATCAACTTGACATGCATTTGCATCACTGAACTCTGCTAAGCAATGTGCTCTACATACAACACACAAAGACAAAGATATGTTTTAAAGGGCCAATTTGTTTCAGACCAGAACAAATTGACAAAACTATTTTAAATAGCTGCAACTTAACATACATAAGTAACAAACAGCATAATAACAACATAGCTGTAAAACAAGAAAGGCACACACTACATACATAAAGCCTAACCAGGCGTTTTCTCAAGGAATTCTGAAATAAAATCATGTCTGAAGCCCAGAACACTCTACACATTTCCCCACTTAGTTTAGAGAAAAGGAAATATTAGCCTGGCCCACTAGTATCCCTCTTTAGGTTTGTGAACTTTGTAGTCTAAACATTTAGAGTGGTGTGATAATCAAACACTCTAAAAGTTTAAAATGAAAGAGTATATAAGAGAATTGACAGAGTGTGTGTACCTTCAGTGTGCAGTGCCTCATTAAAATCCAGCCGCTGTTGGAGGTGAAGTGTGTGTCTCTTTACTAGCTTCGTCGAAGCATGTTGTTTTTGTCGCTGTTTCAGCATATTTGAAACTTACATTCAACTAAAATGTTCTTTTCTTTGTGGTCGATAAAAGAAACGTACTGAAAATATCTCCATTTTAAGAAACTCGGCTTCGGGGTTCGCCATGACGTCTTGATAGTAGACACAGACACGCCCCCTCCCACACACACACACACACACTCACACACACACACACACACACACGTACACACAGACAGCGTGCGGCGCGCCTCTTTTTTGTCGCCTCTTCAGCAGCGCTGCAACACTCAGATCTTCTCAGTTTCTAGCCGATACTACATAAAAAATAACGCAGTAACGCATCATGTAGTAACGGTAACGGAGTTACTGAATATAAAAAATAACGCGTTAGATTACTAGTTCCCGCCGATAGTAACGCCGTTACAGTAACACGTTAGTCCCAACACTGATTCTAACATATAAAAATCGGCTTGTTCTTGGTAGCTAGAAATGCAGCTAATGTCAGCAATCACTTCTACCTCTAAATCATTTTAAAAATGCATTCAAAAACCGCCAACAATTCTTCATTTACGTTCTGTAACCTGTATAAAAATCAAACTGTACAACATTGTTATTGTAAGAGTGAACACTGAGGAACTCTTTTTCTAGCGTAGTAACACATCGGCGTACTACGATATTAGCAGTAATAGCTAACTACGGCAAGAGATAAGCTAGCTTCTATGTCCGCACGTTTGAGTTTGTAATGCAAAACACAATGTGATTGGACACCAATCTGTAAAGAGTGGAAAAACATGAACAATCATATTACAGTATCTGTAAAGTATTATTTAATGTTTTGTTTGTACACAGCTAGCCAGACAGTGAATGCTGTCTGTCATGATACACGCATGATGGGCTGCTTGTATCATGATCAATATAAAGTGTGACTCATTAAATGAACAGTTGTCTGCATGGTCCAACTCTCAAGGGACATTTTTTCCGGTTTATTTGGGTAAGCATTCCATTTATGTCGAAATAGCATTGCTTCAAATTCCACATTTTGCAGCTCCACCTCACTTTCTCTGCTTCCGTCTGCTCTGACGTCTCACTCTTCCTTCGTGCTCGCTTTAAGAAGCAGTAGTTCATCCTCAGTATATTCACATTCAAAAAGATAAGGTTGTGAACCCTCATTTGTCCAGAAATAGTAATCTCCGTTGTTTGTTACTGAATCTGACACCTTTGAAGTAGGAACACACATTTGTTACCAGAAGTCAGAAGTGCACTGCAACGGTAACGGAAATAAATGTGCCAAATTGACCAAAAAACGGTAAATATTGTACATATTACATATTGTTATGAAGGTGTCTGTTACTACATTATATATACTTGCAGTGTGTATATTGTACATATTACATTTTGTTATGAAGGTGTCTGTTACTACATTATATATATACTTGCAGTGTGTATATTGTACATATTGTTATGAAGGTGTCTGTTACTACATTATATATATATACTTGCAGTGTGTATATTGTACATATTGTTATAAAGGTGTTTGTTACTACATTAAATATATACTTACAGTGTGTATATTGTACATACTGTATTACATATTGTTATGAAGGTGTCTGTTACTACATTATATATACTGTCGTGGTCAAAAGTTTACATACACTTGTAAAGAATATAATGTCATGACTGTCTTGAGTTTCCAATAATTTCTACAACTTATTTTTTTGTGATAGAGTGATTGGAGCACATACTTGTTTGTCACAAAAAACATTCATGAAGTTTGGTTCTTTTATGAATTTATTATGGGCCTACTGAAAATGTGACCAAATCTGCTGGGTCAAAAGTATACATACAGCAATGTTAATATTTGGTTACATGTCCCTTGGCAAGTTTCACTGCAATAAGGCGCTTTTGGTAGCCATCCACAAGCTTCTGGCAAGCTTCTGGTTGAATTTTTGACCACTCCTCTTGACAAAATTGGTGCAGTTCAGCTAAATTTGTTGGTTTTCTGACATGGACTTGTTTCTTCAGCATTGTCCACACGTCAGGACTTTGGGAAGGCCATTCTAAAACCTTCATTCTAGCCTGATTTAGGCATTCCTTTACCACTTTTGACGTGTGTTTGAGGTCATTGTCCTGTTGGAACACCCAACTGCGCCGAAGACCCAACCTCCGGGCTGATGATTTTAGGTTGTCCTGAAGAATTTGGAGGTAATCCTCCTTGTTCATTGATGGAGGGTTTTGAAGACTACAACGATGGAAACTCAAGACAGCCATGACATTATGTTCTTTACAGGTGTATGTAAACTTTTGACCACGACTGTATGTACTTGCAGTGTGTATATAAAACATTGATGGAGGGTTTTGAAGACTACAACGATGACTCCCATTAGCCACATATTTCAAGCGTTTTTTTCATTTTTAAAATGTCTCTGATAATGATTGTGAACAATAGGCAAACCCCCCCAAAAAAGTGCAGTTCCCTTTAATGGCAGCCTAACTTGCGACACAATATTATCCAAATGTTGCAACTCTTGTGTTTGTGCTGCAGGTGTACTTGGAAGCGCAGCTACAGCGCATGGAGGTGGAGAACCCAGACTTTGCTCTGACAAGTGAGTACTGTCCACACAACACTCTCCACTGTTGTCACGCTGCTTGTGCTGCTTCCTCTGCCTGTTTGGGCTCTTTGCCAATTGCCTGGACGACTACAGCCAGGCTGGACAAAGATCTGTTTGTGTCCCCCCCACACACACACACACACACACACACACACACACACACCCCAATAAGATCTGCCCTCTTTTGGTGGCCCAGTGTGTGTGACTTGCTGGCTAATTGAAGGTGTCAGTGGTCCTCCATGTCCTTCTAAGGGGATGTGTTGACACCACCTAAGCCTTGTTTTCATCCTCTCAGAACTCGGACTGAAGTTCTCCTCTGGACCTTTGGGCTTTGAAACAGCTGACTCTACTCGTCTTGACAGCTTAATTGTCACGCCGTCTGTAAAAAGGGAAGATGAATCGCTGGCCACTTTATTAGGTGCAGTGCAGTCCACGGTTTCAGGGCGTACTCACGCTTGACCCCTTTGGGCTCCCACCTCTCGGTCTGCGCTTGTGTGTTTGCTCGTCCCGTCTCTTCTACACTGCAATTATTTGACTCTGTGGATTGTTTCCACTTTTATTTGGAGTTAGGTATCGAAAAGCGGTTGTTGTTGTTCAGAACCAGTTCCTAGTTTATCAATTCTTTGGAATCACTTGCCGTCCCTTCTGTGTTACATGGCCTTTCCTTTTAACAACACTCAGTAAACGTTTGGGAACCGAGGAGACACATTTTTTAAGCTTCTCAGGTGGAATTCTTTCCCATTCTTGCTTGATGTACAGCTTAAGTTGTTCAACAGTCCGGGGGTCTCCGTTGTGGTATTTTAGGCTTCATAATGTGCCACACATTTTCAATGGGAGACAGGTCTGGACTACAGGCAGGCCAGTCTTAGTACCCACACTCTTTTACTATGAAGCCACGTTGATGTAACACGTGGCTTGGCATTGTCTTGCTGAAATAAGCAGGGGCGTCCACGGTAACGTTGCTTGGATGGCAACATATATAAATATAATAAAGTTAGAAAAAGTATGACGATATTTCGTCGACGATATATCCACTCCTTATAGCGACAAAGTTGGCAACACTGAACCCACCTGCTATGTCTTCTTAATCTCTGGCAGACCAGGCGTGTAATAATGTGTGTTTGTGATCCAGGGTATCTATTTGTGGTGTCTACCTACTCAGTGGCCTAGTGGTTAGAGTGTCCACCCTGAGATTGGTAGGTTGTGAGTTCAAACCCCCGGCCGAGTCATACCAAAGACTAAAAAAATGGGACCCATTACCTCCCTGCTTGGCACTCAGCATCAAGGGTTGGAATTGGGGGTTAAATCACCGAAAATGATTCCCGGGCGCGGCCACCGCTGCGGCCCACTGCTCCCCTCACCTCCCAGGTGGTGAACAAGGGGATGGGTCAAATGAGGACACATTTCATCACACCTAGTGTGTCTGTGACAATCATTGGTACTTCAACTTTAACTTTACAAAACACTGATATGTTTATTAGTGGGCTGGTTGGTACATGTATTATAACTGTGGTGCAAGTCAAATGGAGCTCTCCTTTAACTGTCCTCTTCACCAAGCTAACTAAGATGAAGGTTGTGTTTTGAGAGGCAACAGACGTTCTCACAAGGACCTTTAAGCTGAAGGCCGTGTGGAAGTGGATCTGTTCCGCTCTTGAGAGGTGGGTTTCGTAGAGACCCGTGTTGATGATGTAACAGACTTGACTCTGAGTCCACTTTGTGTTTGGGTCCAACTGCTCTTTCTGTCAAAGCCTGGAAGTTGTCTCCTGTGGGGGAACATTCTCTCATGGCTTCCTGGGATATATGCTCCTTATGCAACCACAAGACTCTTTTGGGGGACATTGTGGCGAGGGGAAGAATGATCTCTCATTCCTCACTTCCTGTTTCTGCTTTTGTGTGCTTGAGCCAAGTCAGCAGGAACAATCTGTCTTGGTCACATGACCCTCAAGTTGCTGTAGAGCAGGGGTGTCCAAACTTTTTCCACTGAATAATCAAAACATGCACTTTCAAAACCAATGCATGTTTTTTTTTATTTTTTAGCGCTCCTCTCAGGTTTGGTCCTGGGATAGAAATGAGTCATATATTATTTTATTTTTATTTTTTCATTCACTAGATCAACCTCAGGTCTATCTGTTGATTTTTTTTTTTTAGATGTTTTATGCCCTTTTTGTCAAGACCGTTTTTTATGATAAAAACAAAATATGCAATATTTTCCCCAAAATTCAAAGTGCAATATTTGATGTGAAGTAATTAGAGCCTTAAATAGGTCAATAATTCATAACAAATGACATGTTAATTCACCATTTTTTTGAGCAATGACATTTAAAAAAAAAAAATTGGGGATATAAAGGGGCCCCACTTATAAATGTGTTAAAAGTAAGTCATACATTTTTATTTTTTACTTTCAACAATTACATCTCTGGATCAACTTCAGATGTATCGGTCCATACTCATTTTTTATTACATTTTCATGTGTTTTGTTTGTTTTATGCACTTTTTATCAAAGAAAAAAAAATTGATTTGACAAAAACACAAAATATGCAATATTTTCCCCAAAAAATATTTCAAAAAGGATGTGAAGTAATTGGAGCCCTAAAAAGATCAATAATTCATAACAAATCTGATTTCAATTCTTTTTTTTTTTGAGCAATGCTGGTTAAAAAAGTCCCATTCAGATCTTGGGCATCCAAAAAGGCCCCACTCATAAAAGTGTTCAAAATAAGTCATACATTTTTTTTTAACTTAACTTTCAATGCTAAAGTCTCTAGATCAACTTCAGATCTATCAGTCGATTATAAGTTTTTATCATATTTTAATGTGTTTTTTTGCAAACAAAAAAACAACAAAGATCATTTCCAAAGTGTACCTTTTGATGTGAAGTAATCAGAGCCTTTAAATAGGTAAATAACTAATAACACAATTTATTTTAATTCATACTTTTTTAACAATGACCGTTTAAAAAAAAAAAAAGTCTCACTGAAATTATTTGGGATCCAAAAGGGCCCCATTCATAAAAGTGTTAAAGATAAGTATTTTTTGGAAGTCTTCAAATCAACTTCAAATGTATCATAAATGTTTTTAAAGTTATTGTTATATGCCCTTTTTGTCCAAGAAAAATTATTTTTTATGGCAAAGACACAAAATATGCAATATATTCCCCCAAAAATATTTTAAAGTGGAATTTTTTTATGTGAAGTAATTGAAGCCTTAAAAAAGTAAATAATTCATAAAAACTCTGATTTTAATTCATGATTTGTGCGCAATGACAGTTTAAAAAAAAGTCCCACTAAAATACTTGGGGATCCCAAAACGCCCCTCTCATAAATGTGTCAAATATAAGTTCCACGTTTTTTAAACTTTTAAACTTTCAACGCTTAAGTCTCTAGATGAACTTCAGTCAATTATAAGATTTTATTTTTTCATGTGGTTTTTTTTGTTTGTTTTATGCCCTTTTTGTTAAAGAAAACTTTGTTTTCTTATGGCAAACACACAAAATATGCAATATTCTCCCCCCCAAAAAAAATATTTCAGAGTGGGATTTTTGATGTGAAGTAATAGAAGACAAAAGTCAATAATTCATTACAAATTTGATTTGAATTCATTATTTTTTTAGCAATGACAGTTAAAAGAAATTCCCACTAAAATACTTCTGCATCCAAAAGGGCTCCACTCATAAAAGTGTTAAAAATAAGTCATACATACATTTGTTTTATTCTTTTAGTGATGTAAGTCTCCAAATCAACTTCAAACTTATCAGTCCATTATACGTTTTTCTTATCTTTTCATGTTTGTTTTTTTCAAACAAAACTTTTTCTTATGGCAAACACAAAATATGCAATATTTTCCCAAAAAAACATATTTCAAAGTGTAATTTTTAATGTGAAGTAATTGAAGCCTTAAAAAGGTCAATCATTTATTACAAATTTGATTTGAATTCATTATTGTTTGAGCAATGACAGCTTAAAAAAGTCCCACTGAAATAATTGGGAATCCAGAAGGGCCCCACTCATAATAATGTTAAAAATAAGTCATACCCTTTTTATTTTTTTTTACTTTTAATGTTTTTTACTTTTTTACTTTCATGTGGGTTTTTGGGGGGGTTTTTATACCCTTTTTGTCAAAGAACACTTTTTCTTATGGAAAACACAAATTATGCAATGTGGTATATTTGGTGTGAAGTAATTGGAACCTTAAATAGGTCAATAATTCATAACATGGATTTTGATTCATTATTATTTTTTGAGCAATGTCAGCTTTCAAATAATCAGTCTGCATTGCAGCTTTGTGTTATTAGAGTCAACATTTCATTCTTGTTCCATTTCACTTGTTCGATCTATTGCACTTTTTTAAGTTTAGTTTTTTTTAATAGTATTTTTAGAATGTAAAACATTAGCCACACTTTGGACACCCCTGCTATATATGGCATTTGAGGCTTCATTATGTCAGTGAAGGTGTCGCGTCTGTGCAGTGTTCCCTGTGATGACATCACAGCGTGTGTTTCATAACAGACTGACAAGTATTTAGTCCTGCTGGAGCTCCTCTTACACAAACTCCGAGGAGGAAGGAAGGCCAACTGACATCTGTCTTCAATCCCAACGTAGCCGTCACTCTGCTCATTTTTTTTTTTTTTTTTTTTTTTGCCCCCCAAAAAATTCTAACGTAGCAGTCGGCATCCGCTTTTTAAAAACAAAACAAAAAAAACACAGCAAGTATGTGAGGCAAATTGGTGTTGTGTTAGTTTGAGATTAAAGCGGTGGCAGCAGGAAGCGTCTGAGCTGTGGAGATACGGGACCACTTCCTTAAATAGTGCGCTTCATTTGTGTACCTTTTTTATTGGTTTCTCTGTTTCAGTCTAGTTGGAAAAGTTTAAATTGCTAAAAAAAAAATAAAAAAACATGTTTAATGTAAGGCAGCATGGTGGTACAGGGCTTAGTGCATGTACCTCACAATACGAAGGTCCTGGGTTCGGGATCTTTCTGTGTGGAGTTTGCATGTTCTCCCCGTGACTGCGTGGGTTCCCTCCACGTACTCCGGCTTCCTCCCACCTCCAAAGATATGCACCTGGGGATAGGTTGATTGTCCCTAGTGTGTGAATGTGAATGTTGTCTGTCTATCTGTTGGCCCTGTGATGAGGTGGCGACTTGTCCAGGGTGTACCCCGCCTTACGCCCGAAGCAGCTGAGATAGGCTCCAGCACCCCCCGCGAACCCGAACAGGACAAGCGGTACAAAATGGATGGGATGGATGTTTAATGTATTTTCTGTTAAAAAAAACAACTAATGAAATGTTTTGTGGTGCCCTTTTATTTTGAAAAGTATGGAAGCACAACACTGTTGCCTAGTTCTGACTATCTAGCAAATGGACTGACTGGTCTCTGGTCTCTCAGGTCGTTTCCGTCAGATCGAGGCCTTGACCAACGTGGCCAACACCTTCATCCAGCTCTACGGACACGTTTCCGGTCAGCAGGTCCAAAGTTTCAGCAGCAGGGATCAAGGTAACCATGGTAACCAAGCACGGACGTTGAGGTCTGTGGTTCCCTATCCTAATTAGTCTGCAATGCATGCAGGGGGTGATGTCGATGGACGGGCAGGCAGCGCCAAAGAGGAGTCGCCGCCGCCTCTGAAAAAGAGAAACCCGGCCCTTAACGCGGCCAAGCTGCTGAAGAAAACACTGAGCAAGCACCATCTGCTGACGGCGTCCTCAGAGTCGTCAGGCTCCGGTGCATCCAGTCAGGCCACCGACAAAAGTCAGCCTACCGACAGAAGTCAGCCCGACCCCAGCCTCGCAAACGGCCACCCAGCACAGGACAGCGCTGCCGAGCACGATCACCACTCCGACGCCGCCGGCCAGAAGCACGCTCGCAAGAAGGACAGCTGCTCCCTGGCGACGGTCGCTGAGGAAGCCGGCGGGGATGGCGAGACGGAGCGCCTAAAAGACGACAGGTAGGGAAAGTCCATCTTGACGGAGTCCATCCTGTTGGTAAACTGACTCAGTTTTTGGTCATCTCCTCCCCCAGCAACTCTGGACCCGGCGGCGAACATCAGCCAGACTCTCACCCGGCCAGTCGGACAGAAGACAAACAAACGGCAGGAGAAGATGAAAAGAAAGTCACTTCAGTCGCTGACAGAGCTCCTCCCACCCTGGCCCCGCTACAGCTGCTTCATTTGCGGACGGAGAAGACCGACTCCTTCGACATGGAGGAGGTAGGTGTCCACTAGTTCAAGTCGAACAGTGTGAGGTCAGGCTCGAACCTGGTCATCAGTCTTTTGACGTCTCTTTAGTAGGTGTGTGAACATAGGGCTGGGCCCATAAAACCATATCCACATATATCGCGTTAGACGTTGCCAAGCAAGGTTGGTTGCACGAACAAAGGCGACTAGCAAAACAGGAAGTGGTTCGTTAAGCAAAGGGACGGACAGGCCAATCAGGTAACAGTATCAACTGTCACTTTCGGTTGCGCCATCTTGTTGTCTGGTGGTTGATTATCTGCATGGAGTGAGAAGAGAAAGTCAAAATGGAGAAACAATACATCTGTTGTGTTGTTGTGAACGACATCATGGCTGTAACGTCAATGTACAAACAATCATACACACACAACACATGTCATCTGTTGTGTTGTTGTGAATGACATCATAGATGTAACATCAATTTACAGACAATCCTACTCACACAACACATCTCATCTGTTGTGTTGTTGTGAACGACATCATGGATGTAACATCAATGTACAAACAATCATACACACACAACACAAGTCATCTGTTGTGTTGTTGTGAATGACATCATAGATGTAACATCAATTTACAGACAATCATACTCACACAACACATCTCATCTGTTGTGTTGTTGTGAACGACATCATGGATGTAACATCAATGTGCAAACAATCATACACACACAACACATGTCATCTGTTGTGTTGTTGTGAACGACATCATGGATGTAACATCAATGTACAAACAATCATACACACACAACACATGTCATCTGTTGTGTTGTTGTGAATGACATCATGAATGTAGCATCAATGTACAAACAGCAGTCTCAACTTGAGAGGGGCTCTCTTTTTTTTAACAGCCTCAAAGTCGCCTCTTTACTCGTCAAGCTGAGAACAACAGCACAGCACACAATAATTAACAATAATAGCGCTAATACCCTAATGACTGCGCTAACAAAATAAAGGTTTCAGAAAAGTACCATACGCTAACATAAATGTACTTCAAGCACTTATTGATGCATTTACATAATTATTCTTTTTTGACTAAAATACTGGTAGAATTGTCCAAAGATGTATTGCACCAATAAATGTAAGGATCTTATAAAATTTTATTTGACACAAAAATTACTTGGTGGTAAAATAAGTGTAAAAGGTCAAAAATGAAACGAAAAAAGATTAGAATCTAAAAACTGAATGTTATTGGGTTTTTTTATATTACTATTGTTATTTAACTTATTATTTAACTTGTTGTGGTTTATTTGTTGCTAATTTATGTTGGGGTTTTTTTGTTTTTGTTTTTTTATTGAGTTTTGATGGTACAATAAATACTCGTGTTTTCAAATGAATGATCATGTATTTAATCATGATTATAATATCAATCAAAATAATCTGGATTATTATTTTTGCCATAATTGCCCAGCCCGATCATAAAATCATTAAATGCTGATGTTGTTTTGATAATACAATGGATATATAATTAATATAATTGGACATTAAGAGTATGTGAAAGTTTGACTCCTACCTTGTTTACTTCTGTGACGACCTCCTTAAAGTTTTGTAATCAATCAGAAATATCAAGCAGCTAAAATGCGCCAAACATGGATAAGTGTGTGCTTTTTTCCGTAATGCTTTGTAATGGTTTAAAATGGTGTAATTTGGATTTTTTTTTTATGGTGATTGGATTTTCTTAAATAATATCCACAAAATTCAGTGACCATGTCTCTTGACATTTTGTGTTTGTTGGATTTTTATTTTTTTTATTTTTTTTATTTTTTTTGCACCATGACAAGGGAAGGTTGTTTGCATTACGTGATATAAACAAATGCTGTGCATTCAGTGCCTAATAAACGGTCATTGACCAGAAAGATCTCATGTAGTCCACCAGACGGTGATAAAATGGCAGCATCAAAAGAGTTAAACTTTAAAAATAATTGCAATCTCCCAAGATTCCTTTTTAAACTCATGACGCACTTGACCCGTGGGCCGCAGTTTGGACAGTGCTGATCTACTTCAACAATATGATTTTAAGGACAGGACATGTTAAAAAAAAAAATTATAAAATGATTCAGAAATTATGTATGCTGAGTTTTTACTGTGACTCAGCAGTAACACGTCATTTTCTTTTCAAATTCAGATTCAGAGTAACGAAGGCGACACTCTTCTAACCAGAACGTCCATGATCTCAGGTGAGACGTCCCACTCTCAACCCTACTGACTTTCAGTCTGCGAGTGTGTGCGTGTGTGGTTGTGCGCATGTGCGTGCATGTGCGCGTGTGCGTGTGTGCGCGCGTGTGTGTGTGTGTGTGTGTGTGTGTGAGAGAGTGAGTGATTTAATGGCTAATAGTGGCAGGGACTAGGTGACAAGGAGAGTTAAAGTAGAAGAGAACATTTCCATGTTGTAAATCTGTTACATAAGTAAAGCTATAAACATGTCTCTCAGGGACTTTCATTAGCACTTGATTGCTTGCAGGACTCCAGTCACACGTTTATTCCTTCAAGACAGCTTCGCTCTCTGCCTGCGTCTCGATACGCGCACTTCTGTACTTGGTCTTTTAAGTACATGCTCGTTGTGTGTTCGACACTGACATTAAAAGCTGGAATATACGCTCGCGTTGCGTAGTGCTTGAAATGCACCAATTATTGTATGAAATGTAACAACAGTGATTTAACAATTGCATGACAACTGATCTTGTGTACTTAATATCTCGGTGCGCTCTAAAAATAATTACTGATTGTGTTGTTTTTGCGCCGAGAAGAAGTCACGAAGTACGGCACTCTTTTTAAGTTATATTGCCAATCTTGTGCTGACAGGTTTATTTCCGACACATATTCTTTCTCGTGCACACACGTCTTTGTCTCTCACATGCAATACTTCTCATTGCCCGCCAATGGTATATTTACAAACATTTGTGAACTCTGAACACGTCCATTCAGATTAACACCAGCATGTGGTTAACTTACAATAGTTATTTAACAGTTTACATGTTGGATCTCTCTTGCCCTATGTCCTGAATGGCCTAATAGCTTTGCAGATAATAATAGCTAGTCGTCCATCTGCACGAAAGTAAAACGTCCGTTCCAAGTAAACTGATGATTGTGAATGATTAGTTCCAGTGTTGATGTTGTGGATCTGTGGTTGACGTCCCTCTGCACAAAGTATCTAGTCAATAATAGCTGCAGTTGCTCCTTCTGGAGACACTGCCCCTTAGTGTTTTGGAAGAGAATTACAAGTCTGGCAGAAGAACTATAAATCAAACAAGATGCAGTCGCGAGAGTATATTCCAGCCTTAAGCGACAATATGCAGTCTTTTAACGACTAGAAGCCCAATTTACTCAGATCCAAATACCACACGTTAAACAAAGTAGCGTGTACAATGAGTGGGCGTGTTGCCTGTGATCTACTAAGACTGTGTGCGCAATTGAAAAGTGGTGCAGACCGCCTTATTCAAATGAGGATTTTGCATGCTTACAGGGGCTTTTACCATTTTCTGCACATTCATGTTATCATGCTCCTCTTACCTGTGTGCCCTGTGTTGAAACAGCAGCACACATCTCTAACACCTTTTCTGAATCGCAATCTAGACTCCAGAAACATACGCACACAGACACTTGATTCTGTGCGCCAGGCTGTGATCGCATCACCAGCGCGTTCTTGCATCTGGATTGATTCAAAGACAAAAAACTGCATAATGAAAGATATCTTTTCATGCAGGAGATATATTATAGTAATGTATTTACTACATAAAAACAATGAGAAACTTGAAAAATATACGCCAAAAGACACCAAAACACTTCAATTGAATTCATTTTAATCAGCCCCTTAAAGGGGAACTGCACTTTTTTGGGAATTTTGCCTATCGTTAACAATCATTATGAAAGACAAGAACACACGTCTTTTATTTTTTACGATTTTAAAGATGATAAAAATACGCTCGAAAGATGTTTGTAGCCTTCAAAACCCTCCATCAAAGTTTTATATACACACTGCAAGTATATATATAATGTAGTAAGACACCTTCATAACAATATGTAATATGTACAATATACACACTGCAGTTATATATATAATGTACGAACAGACACCTTCATAACAATATGTAATGTTTTATACACACACTGCAAGTATATATATAATGTAGTAACAGACACTTTCATTACAATATGTAATAAGTTTTGTATACACACTGCAAGTATATATATAATGTAGTAACAGACACTTTCATAACAATATGTAATATGTACAATATACACACCAATTATATATATATATATATATATATATAATGTAGTAACAGACACCTTCATAACAATATGTAATATGTACAATATACACACTGCAAGTGTATATATATATATATATATATATATATATATATATATATATATATATATAAAATGTAGTAACCTTCATAACAATGTGTAATGTGTACAATATACACACTGCAAGTATATATATAATGTAGTAACAGACACCTTCATAACAATATGTAATATTTACAATGTGCACACTGCAAATACCGTGTATATATATAATGTACTAACAGACACCTTCATAACAAAATGTAATATGTACAGTATACACACTGCAAGTATATATATAATGTAATAACAAACACCTTCATAACAATATGTAATATGTACAATATTTACCATATTTTGATCATTTTAATCAGCCGTCCGGGACTGATTTCTTCTGCGCATCGATTTCCATTTTTATAGCAGCAAAATTCCGACTTCTGGCAACAAATGTGTGTTCCTACTTCCGGAAACAAACACGAGTGTGTGTTCTAATCATGGCAGACTTGGAAACAGACACTGAAGACGACTATTTTTGTACAAATGAGGATTCACAACCTTATATTTTTGAAGCTGAGTATACTGCTGCTTCTAGAAGCAAGCACGAAGGAAGATTGAGACATCAGAGCAGACGGAACCCGAGAGGGTGAGGTTGGCGTGACTCGAAGCTGTAAAATGTAGAACTTCAAGCCAAGCTATTGCGACATAAATGGAGGGTTTACCCAAATAAACTGGAGAAAAATGCCCGGCCAGCTGGACCAAACGCACAACAATTCATCGAGTGTGTCACTCTTTAGTATCGATCATGATACACGCAACACGCCATGTGTGTTATTACAACTACAGTATACACGCTGTCGAGATAGCTGTGTACAAACAAAGAAACTAGCTAATCTCTTTCCGTAGCTATCTTTTACGGCTAATACCGTAGCATACCAATGTGTTACTACGTTAGAAAAAGAGTTCCTCAGTGTTCACTCTTACAATAACAATGTTGTACAGTTTGGTTATTATACAGGTTACTGAACGTAAATGAAGTATTGTTGACAGTTTTTGAATGCATTTTTAAAGTGATTTAGAGGTAGAAGGGATTGCTAACATTAGCTGCATTGCTAGCTACCAATAACGAGCCGATTTTTCATCTTTTAATGCATAAAACCCAAAAACTTTTGTCTTCTTATTTCTCTCAGGATTGTGAACGATAGGCAAAAAAAAGTGCAGTTCCCCTTTAAGAGGCGCAATTCACCATGCACACATTTAATGGAGCAGCTTTGCCAAGTTTGCATATGTTTTAGTAGAAGTGAGAATTGAGACATGCAGTTGCTCCCTTTCCGCTCATACACATCGCAACACTGACCCCTGCTGGTGAAAAGCAGCAACGGTCATAACATTGTCTTTCCCACAGACCTGCTGAGGACAGCCAGCCAGCATTCCGACAGCAGCGGCTTCGCTGAGGAGCCGTCCGTGGACTCGGGCAACCTCAAGGTGCGTGGGTGCGCCTTTAAAGTTGTAGTGTTTGCATTGACTACTGACTGCTGCAGGTGCAGGAGAGCAGTGACAGCTGTGACAGTGAGACCACGGTCACATCGCACCCTTCACAAGACGTCTCCACGCCCGTCGCTCTGGACAAACCTGCCTTCCTCCTGCCAGACCGCCACACGGAGGAGGCGGAGCCAGATAGTGCGGTTGACGCTGCTGGGAGTTCCCAGGAAGCGGACGAGCGTGACGGAAATTCCGAGCCGGTCCCACAGTACACAGCCCACCAGCTTCCCAAGGACTGTGCGCTGGATGAGACCCAATACGCAGGGCAGGGCGGGAACAACTTGGAGCCGGAACCAAGTCCGGAGCAGGAAGACAGTGCAGTGAGTACAGGACCTTCCTTCAGTCTCCCCACTCCCAACTCTCCTGTTCTCGGTGCGCTGAGTCGGGCCAAGCAGCGGCTCGGCGAGAATTGTCTCGCTCCCAATAGGAGGCGGCAAAGAGGAGGCCTCCCCCTGCAGAGGTCGTCCTCCCTCCCCACCTCACTGCTCTCGCCCGCCAAGGTGGTGTCGTCCGTCAAGATCGAGTTTGGCCGGGGACAGACGTCTTTCAGCCAGCCCCGCTACGCCTTCCGCTACATCCAGGAGCCCCCTAGCGACGCTGCCTCGTCCACCTGTATCTCCACTCTGCTCATTAACCACTCCTCCAAGTCCAGCGACCAATCAGGGCTTCTCACGGAAGACTCCGCCCCGACCCGCCATGTCCACTCCTCGTGTTCCCTCAGATGTGCCAGTCCTCAACTGGACTGGCCAGACAGGGGTGGTGCCCCACCCTGGATCACCCAAAGCGTCCCAGATCTCTCGTCCAATCAGGAACAGTTTGGCGTAGCGCCCGATCAGAGCCGGCAGAGCTTCAGTCCCGGACCGGTCATGTTCATTTCACCGAGTCCAAGTCCCACTCCCAACCCGAGATATGTGGCCCCGCTCTCCGCCCCCCCGGTCAACTCCTTCTTGTACCCTACGCCCTTCCATCCCTACGCCAGCCTTCCAAACCTCCAGCACCACCTCCATTCCAGCATGCCCAGCCTCCACCCTCAGCCCTCCGTGGCCACGCCCCCCCAGCACGGCAACCTGCCGCTGCCTGCCATGGCCACGCCCCCCCACTACACCAGCCTGTGGAACCTTCACCCAGGCGCTCCCACAATGCACCCTTTCCATCCCAACAGTTATCCACTGTACCACTCCGCCCCTCACACCCCGCCCTACCTTGGTTACCATGGGTACGACATCAACCAGGACCACACCCTGCGTCGGGGGAGCGCCCCTCCAGGCCCGGGTCTGGGCCCCCACCCTGTCTTTTCTCCAGGCTCCAGTCATGTCTTGTCCAGTACGGAGATGCAGCTGAGGAGAGTTCTCCATGACATCCGAGGGACAGTCCAGCGTCTGAACCAGGTCATTGTCATTGTGTCTTCATAACCACCACAATTACTGTCCTAACATCTCCCTTGTCTACAACCAGGACCACACTTCTGACTTGTCCACTGAGCACAAAGCGTCCTGCCAGCAGGTATTCAACTTTAATAGTAATAATAGTCACAGTGAGTGAATGGCACACTCACTACCTGCATGTACCATCTGCTGGATTCAAAAAATCAATCATTTGACTGGCAAATAATATAGTTTGTTAGTATCCTAAATATTTCAAGTTTAAATATTTTTTAAAAATTTACTGATTTCTGAATCAGAAATACTTTATTAATCCCCGGAGGGGAAATTAAATTTTTATTCCTAAAATGGAAAAAATAAATAAATAAATAAAGGAAATCTGATAAGTTTTTTTTTTTTTTTTTTAATGCACAGCTGTGCAGAAAGAAATATGTGCTCTGGAAAAAATGCCCCTCTTAAAAAAAAAAAAAAAAAAAGATTTGCCAATGCAACATGTCAAAATGATCTTAGTAAGGTCAATTATAATAATACATCATGTTGGATATAGAGCACATACAAACACTTTATTTATTGAATCACAAATATTGACTTGGTGCATTTGCAAACATCTAAAATGATGTACACCAGTGATCCTCAACAGGCGGACCGCGGTCCATGTCCGGACCCAGCGACGTGTCCGTCCGGACCCAGCACGAATTATAGTTAAAAAATAAAAATAAAAAATAAAAAAAATGTTTTAATTTTTTTAAAATTTTTTTATTATAATTATAATTATTATAAAAAAATATAATAATTGTATTCATCTGTGAGTTATCGCTAGCGCAAGTCAACGTTCTTCGTTGTTTTTAGTCAAATATCTCCACGTTTCGTTTACACTTCTCGTGTCTCACTCACTCCGTCCCTCTCTCTCTCTCTGTCTCTCTCTCTCTCTCTCTCTCTCTCTCACTCTCAGAGAGAGCGAGAGAGAGCGAGAGAACGCCACTCTGATTGGCTAATTCCGGGGTATGGGTTGTCATCTCGATCACAACGACGCGCTGATAGGCTGTTACCACCTGGGTCATACACATGTGCAGTGCACAGTGCATGGAACCTTTGTCTCGTATCGCTACTTCGCTAACTGTTCACTCGTCAGTCACCGAATGTGAATCAAATCACAATGGCATGCTCCAAGTTGGCTCAGGCTGGTAAAAGAAAGGTGGACAGGGAAAACCGACGTTTCAAGGAAGAATGGACAGAGCAATATGTTTTCATCCTACCTACTGCAAGTACCAGACCAATGTGTCTAATATGCAACAGTACTGTTGCTCTGGTGAAAAGTGAAAATCTGAAACGTCACTATCTGAAAGAGCACCGCGAATTTGAAGAGACATTTCCTCATGATTCAGAGCTAAGAAAAAAAGAAATCACGAGGCTGAAAAAGTCATATGAAACATCAAGCAACATTTTTGTTAAATCTATGACACAACAACAAATAACAACAGAGCAGTAACGTGCGGTGAGGTTGATGGCTGGTGAGGCACTGACTTCATCACAGTCAGATTTACAAACATATGAACCCTAAAGAGTATCTTATTCACCATTTGATTGGTAGCAGTTAATGGGTTATGTTTAAAAGCTCATACCAGCATTCTTCCCTGCTTGGCACTCAGCATCAAGGCTTGGAATTGGGGGTTAAATCACCAAAAATGATTCCCGGGCGCAGCGCCACTGCTGCCCACTGCTCCCCTCACCTCCCAGGGGGTGATCAAGGGATGGGTCAAATGCAGAGGACACATTTTTTCAAAGTTCTTATTTATTTTTGTTTCAAAGAAAATATTTCATGTATTTTATTGGATATTTATTTTATTTTTGTTAATTTTAAGAAAATGTTAAACTACTTACCTCCTGCTAGTATATAAGCTTGACCGATAATAAACGGACCCAGCCTGTTTAAAAAAAAACATTTGTGGACCTTCAAGATTTGTACTTGAGGACCCCTGATGTACACCATAACCTGCTAGCCAAGAATTTAATTAAAACATTGGTATGCAGGTACAACACTTAAAACAGGGGTGTCAAACCTACGGCAGGTTTAATCCGGCCCGCAAGATCAGTTTGCTAAGTATAAAAATGTGCTGGTTTTTTTCCCCGCGTCGGAATAGATATTCCTCCATGCGGCCCCTGTGCTAAAATTAGTTTGAGACCCTTGATTTAAGACCTTTAGCATATCAGCATTTGGAATTAAATTATGGAATGGATTAAGCAAGGAAATCAAACAAAGCACCAATATGATTCAGTTTAAGAAACTGTTTAAACTACAAGTGTATACAAAGAAGAAGAATTATGATAAACATCTCAAACCTTTAAAAAAAAAACTATCTTATTTCCTAGGTGAACCATAAATTACTTAACCATTTATTTATGAGAACTTAAATTATTGTATGATTGTATAAGTATATAATATTTGTTTCTGTATTTATTGTATATTCATTATTTACACATTTATTTATTCACTGTTCTGTTACAAACCGAGAATAAAAAAATGGGATGAAACTGCTATGATATGAAAACGGGTATAAGCTAACTTCTTCCTGCTCTTTTTCGTACGTGTTGTAATGAGTTGAAATGGAAATATCTGATGCATGACACTGCAATAGTATTGTATGCATGTTCCAAATAAACTGAAACTAACTAAGATTTCTTGACATATGACATTATAAGCTTTAAAAACTTAAAAGGGAAATTAGCAATCAAAACATGTTTTTAGCTAAACTTACTAGTTTTGTGATGTTTTGTGTCTTATAACAAACTTGTGATGCTCAAAAGTAGTATTTTTTTCCTCAGAAGATCAATTGCCTAAAAACAAGTTCTTCTATGTCATGAGCTATGTGCACAAGGGCACATTTAATCGGATTACTAACCGCAGTAAAAATGCTTCATGTACACACGCCATTCGGAATATTCTGACCCCATCACACACGTTCGGATCAAAATTTCGTTAAGATCCAGACGGGTGGTTTATTTCGATAGTCATTTGGATTGGAGCGCATTTAAATTCTTCCTCCAAAATTTGGGTTGAAATGATCACATTATGTGATGTCAGCTATACTTTGGTGGTGGAGGGGGACTAAATTTAATGGTCTCGGAATGCTGGATTTTCTTGCTGCTGTCTCCTCCATTCAACATGTACACATATACTTATTATATACTCTTGAGTTTGCTGCTTTAAAATGAGACTAGCAAAAACAAAAGGATGGAGTGTCATGTGTCGATGTAACAATAAAAGAAGGGATCCTGTTGTCGTCTTAACGAGCTGTTTTATTCATGACCTTGCAGCTACTCCAAGTGCTAACTGCTAGCCTCAAATACATACACAGAATGTCGTAACCTAAAGACGCGCCGCAATCCGTACATAATCACAATGTAAAAAGTACGGAGGCTCCATTTCAAAAAGAGAGGTAAAACAAAGGTAGTGAACTAAATGAATAAATGGTAAATAAATACGTCAGACAAGCAGAAATGCACAAAGTCATGTTTGTTTACAGTGGAAGTTTACTGCTTTGTCAGCACCTGCAGTGAGCAAACTTGTCCAATAGATGGCGCCATAGCACAAATAATAACACACCTTTCCGTTTGTTAGGTTCTGCACATGTCAAAGTAAAGTATTCTGATTTCAGGTGTGATGCATGAAAATCCACTTCATAATCAGATCTTTTTTTTCAGGGTCCATGTACACAGGAATATTCCAATCCCAATGATGATCAGATTAAACAAATGTTGTCCATGTACACGTGGCTACTGAAAAATGACTATTCAGGGGATTGGGACTTGCATTAAGTTGTTTAGATATTTGGACTAGAAATTGGAAATGTATACTCGGTGAGATTGTGAGTTTTTCCAGTGTAACACGCAACTCTGGTCAATGAGGCAAATAGTACACAAACCAAAAAATAGCTGTATCGGTCACATGTCTTTTCTTAAAGTGACACACACATTGAGGGACAGTATCACTCCTTCAGTATCGTCACTAGTAATAACAATATTACCTCACATGTTCTGTATAAAGGATTTTTCTACCTTCCAGTCCCTGGCCGAGCTCCAGCAGAAGAGGCGCAGTCTCAGCTTGTTCCGCACACAAATGATGGACCTGGAGCTCTCAATCATTCGACAGCAAGCCGCGGTCTACAAACACCTGAGTCCAGGTGACAGGTGAGCCAGGACTATTTTATTTGTTCAGGCTTTTAATTATAATTTTTGTCATTTTTAATACCGGTACTTAAACTGTATTATGGAACACTTTGTGGCTGCTATGCAAATAAAAGTTACTTACTCTGTTACTGTAGCGTTAGCAGCATCAGGCTAACATGCTAAATTTGAGACTATTATCCTGTGTAGGCTGGAGGTGGAGCAGCTTCAATCTCTGAGGTCCGCAGTCAGAGACGAACTGTTGGAGCTGGAGCAACAGCTGGAGGACAAAGTGATGGAGCTGACGCAAGATGGGCCAAGCAAGGTAAACACCAGGGTTGTCATGGTAACACAATTTTAGCTGTGACAGTCCACCGTTGTCGATACCGCGATTAAAAGAACTGACCCTATGTAATGCAAGGCCATTGTTTTTCTAGAGCACAGTTCGTACACAAGGCAATTCAAATACAATCATCATAATGAATTAAAATCAGTCAAATACTGTAGATGAAATACTTTCAGTTGTTATATTCACATTGGCAATGTTGACGCCTGTCTCACATCTCCAGAAAGACTATTCCAGAATTTAGGAGCATAAAACTGAAACACAGTCTTACTGTGTTTGGTCTCGACTCTGGGCATCAGCAGGAGACCCCTCCCTGAGGTTCTCAGAGCTGGAGATAGTTCATATGGTTGTAACATGTCAGCAGGAGACCCCACCCTGAGGTTCTCAGAGATGGATTTGGTTCATATGTCTATATGGAACGACTTGTACACAAGGAGAGCAGTTTTTAAGTCTATTCCCTGAGCTACAGGAAGCAGTCACCTAAGCACTGGAATAATATGGTTGTATTTCCTGGTTCTAGTCAGGGCTCGAGCAGCAGCATTTTTGATGTACCGCTGGTTTAGAGAGCCCAGTGAGAAGGCCATTACATGCTGGAGACAAAGGCGTTTTAAGTCACTCATCTTAGAAAGAGTTCTTTGAATGCATGTTATAACATTTGACATGACATAATAATAATGAAAGTAAATTGTCTACTACAAAATTTGTGGTACATGACATGTAAGCCAAAAGAGATGCACGGTCACGTTGCAGTTAGTCCAGAACTCTGCGGCAGGACTTTTAAGGGAAAACGAAAAAAAAAGAGGACATGTCCCCGTTTCTTGCTTCTCTGCATTGGCTTCCTGTTGATTTTAGAATAGATTTTAAAATGTTTGTTTTTAAAGCTTTGAATGGACTGGCCCCAAAGTACATCACGGACCTCTTCTAAATGTATGCTCCAGCTCGCGCGTTGAGGTCCGAGGACCAGTTCCAACTTGTGGGGCCTAAAACGAGGCTTAAAACTAGGGGATACAGGGCCTTCTCTGTTGTGGGCCCTAAACTGTAGAATGTTCTGCTCCTTCATGTCAGAATGTTTGAAGTCTGGTCTTAAAACCCACTTTTATTCTCTGGCTTTTAATTCGGCTTGTGGTCCTCTGAATCTTTTATTGTTTTATTATATTATATTGATTTATTTTATTGTGTTATTCTATTTTATTTTTATTATTTTATACTATTATTATTTTATTTTTTTACTTGTTTAATTTTAAATGCTTGTAATTTTCATTACTTTGTATTATTTCTTTTTTATGTGCAGCACTCTGGAGACAGTTTTGTTGTTAATAGTGTGATAGAAATAGAGAGGGATGGGTTTGGAGAATAATTCTAAAAGTAAAAAATAGTATAGAAATGAACCAAATTGCAGAAAATCTAGTCTTGATTTTCAAAATGTTCTTGCGGGGCAGCAGCACTTTGTGCTGATTTTGCTCTTTTTTTACATTTGTTGTCCTATTTTTCTTAAAGCAGGACCCAGGGGGTCTTTAAAAATGTTTTTAAAAGTCTTAATTAATTAACAATTTAAACTTAAGGCTTTAAAATGACTAAAATTCTCCTAAAATCCCTAAAGGTTTTTAAGTACGATTTTGAAAGGTCTTAATCTTTTAACGTTACTTTTAGTTAAAACATGCGTAAACTTCAGTCTTGCTTTTCAAATGTTTCGATTTTTGAAGACGCTATAATGTAATTACAAAATGGAACTAAAGTAGGCTACCTGTGCTGCCCGGTCAGAATGAATCGCGCACTATCTAGTGTGCCGTGCGTGCATGTGTTGTCACAGCTTAGCATAGCAGCAGAGAAAACTTAACGAAAGCCCACAGCAAAGCCGAATGACTTGCAGAAGATGGGTAAATAAAAGTTCAACGACTTGCGGCTCCAGAAGGATCAATTTAATGCTTTCAATGAGTTTACAATAGAGAGGCTTCTGGTGTATTTAGTTCGTTTAACCATTTTGTGAATTCATATACTTACAATTCATTCATTCAATCAATCAGCAAAGTATGTGAAAATACCGTCTAAAATGTCACAGAATGCCACAAATTCAGTCGGCCATTTTGAATATTCCGCCCTGAATATCTCCGGTAATTTCCATAGATTGTACGTCACGGTAGTAACACTTCTGCACTCGGACCATATTATTAGGTCAGTTATACTGGAAATACGCAAACATTGTAAAGAGATGTGGTGTTTATCATTCACAATCCCTATGTAAGACAAGAACACATACGCTTGGCTTTTTTATGCATTCTAAATGGTAAATAAATACCGTATTTTTTGGAGTATAAGTCGCTCCGGAGTATAAGTCGCACTGGCCGAAAATGCATAGTAAAGAAGGAAAAAAACATATATAAGTCGCACTGGAGTTTAAGTCGCATTTTTTGGGAAAATGTATTTGATAAAACCCAACACCAAGAATAGACATTTGAAAGGCAATTCAAAATAAATAAAGAATAGTGAACAACAGGCTAAATAAGTGGTACGTTATATGAGGCATAAATAACCAACTGAGAACGTGCCTGGTATGTTAACGTAACATATTATGGTAAGAGTCATTCAAATAACTATAACATATAGAACATGCTATACGTTTACCAAACAATCTGTCACTCCTAATCGCTAAATCCCATGAAATCTTATACGTCTAGTCTCTTATATGAATGAGCTAAATAATATAATTTGATATTTTACGGTAATGTGTTAATAATTTCACACATAAATCGCTCCTGAGTATAAGTCGCACCCCCGGCCAAACTATGAAAAAAACTGCAACTTATAGTCCGAAAAATACGGTATCTAACAATTGAGTCAACAGATGGAGGGTCCTCTCATTATACTCTCTAAAAACATCCAGAAAGCGCCAACAATATTCCATTTACATGTCGTGACCTAAAAATGAACCAAATATGGGTGATATTGTTATTATAAGTGCTAACGCAGACAGACTATTTTAGCTGACGTTTCAGTCACATCTATTTTCAACAATATCATATCAGAACATCAAAGAAACTCACAAACGGTATTAAAGGGTTAACATCCTCTTTTAGTGGCAGCAGTGTCTTGATCAGCCTTTTTTTGCCAGTTTGTCAAAGTCTGCTGTCAGTTTTGTTGCAGCAATAGTTATGGCAATTGCTCAATTCTGTTGTAATATTTGGCGGGCCGGATTAAAGGGACCCACAGGCCGTAGTTTGCCCACCCCTGCCTTATAATAATGACGCAGAACAACAATAATTGTGCTAATCTAACCAGGAAGTAACGTCACATTTCTATTCATTGTCAGGGTCTCCATGGCAACAGCAGTATTGACAATTTGTGTACGACGTCCGCACTGAGAGCAATGGAGCCGGTCAGTATACACACACACACACACACACACACACACACACACACACTTTGTAACAAGGCCATCATGAAGGTGTGTGCACAGGTGTCAGATCTCCTCAGAGAGCAGCGCCTCCTCCAGTCGCAGCTCAGCTATGACGACGACGACACCGCCTCCGTGCCAACTTCCTCGCCGCCCACCAGTCACGCACGGAGCCAGGGCGCCGACCAGCCTCCGGGCGTGTTCCGGGCTTCCATCAACATCACCCCCGCCCCGCCTCCCCGGCCCAACCGACAGGGGGTGGTAGAGGAGGGGAGTGAGGCACCACGGGGGGAGGAGGAGGAAGAGTCGGGGCCAGCAGGCCTCAAGGGGGAGACTCTGCAGGACCTCATCAGAGAGGTGAGCCAGGTGGACCGATATCGAACCGTCAATCAAGTACATCCGCTCAGCCCGCTATTTGTCCGCCAGATCCGGGAGAGCGTGGCCCAGGAGGTCCGACGGGAGATCTACAACGAGCTGATGGCCGCCATATCGCCACGCCGGTCGCCAATGTAGCCGCGGGCGCCACCACTGTCTTGTCTGTATCACTGTAAGAGCCGCCTAGACGGGCCGCCACACTGAATGTCTAACACTGCATGGGATACACACACCCCGTTTACTGTACATGTGGGCCAGTCTCCTTTTCACCTGAAACCTCTCCAAGTACCGCCCTAACATGACAACACAGTAGACCCAAGTAGTCATTAAAAACAAGTTTTATTGAACAAGTATATCTGTGGCCAGTTTGAACAGTAACACTGTGTTTAAATAGTTAATGGGGTGATTTATGGCCGTGCCACAGTTTTACAATCGCTGCCAGGAAGACCTAGACCATCACTAAACAAGGGGGCCAAATAGTTTTTTTTATTCTAAAAATATAATATAACAAAACTATTTAGAAGGAGATACATTGACTTTTTGGTACAAATAATTAAAATAATAATAATATGCAAAGTGGGACATTTGCAGCTTGTTCTTTTTTGGGGGGAGGGGCTCGCATCAAATTGTAAAAACATAAAAATGAGAGGACTTATAATTATATAAATGAACACGTTTATAGTTTTATAAATCACTTTTTTTTTTTCTTTTTTTTTTTTTTTGAGAAAATATGAAAATGGCCTCTTTTTTTTTTTTTTTGATGTTTTGATGCTAACAAAGTTTGGACCCCAAAAAGATTGAATAGTGTAAAAACTTTACATCACTGCACAACAAAACAACAAATGCTGCATTGTGGCGCTCTGTGCTCCTTAAGTGTTTACATTCCATCCCACACGCGTTTGGTCAGATGTGCCTCCCATGTTTTTGTTTGTTTTTACGTGATAAAAGTAACATGTCGAATAACAAACTACACAGTTAGCATTAGCTGTTAGCCAGCCGCGACTACGTCACGAGCTAACCTTTTAGCCGCGTGGGATCCGTTTGTCTGGACTCTCAATTTGAAACGTACTAGTTTGGCCGTAATAGCGCCGAGACGGGCGACGTTTTGAAAAATCATTCGGAAAGCGTAGCGTACCAAAACGGTGTTTGTGAAAATAAACGTGGAGCTGAAGAACGTAGATGCCGTTACACCAGTTAGAATAAATTCATCAGTTACGTCTCAGAAGGCGGCGGTTGTAACCGATGAAAACGTTGGAGTGGCGAGGTCACGTGAGGGTGTGCGGATGTTGTCACGGCGACGACGATATTAAAGGGTGAGGCTAGTGAGGGGCCTCGGCTATGTTGTTAGCATTTGTAAAAGGACTATAACTGGTCAGTCCCACTTATCGACTAAAAACATTTTGAATGGGATTATTAATGTTCTGTCGAAGGCATTTTGTGCATTATTGCAATCATCCAATGGAATATGGCGCCCTCTTGTGTCCAGCTTGTTGTGTGTATGTGTGTGTGTGTCGTTTCCCACTTGCCTTTTAACGACCGTGTGTGTTTCGTACTGATGCTGCGCCGATGTGGGTAGGGCGACAGAGAAGAAGAATAAAGATGTATTTATTTTCATTATAACGGACTTGTTTGTGTGTCATTAGAGGAAGAGACCGCCTTACAATTGTCCTTTTTGTTTTGTCATTGTCGCACTCACACACATGTACGATAGATGGATGTTTTATTGTCATTCCAACATGTACGACCAGGTTAAAAGTGTCAAATCAGCGCAGTAAAAACATTCATTTAGGAGAAGATCTCAAATCCAGAAATGAAAATAGATCAATATATGATTTTTTTCTACTTAAACGGTGTCATGACACACAGCTGGTTACCTTTCGGTTTCGATACCCGTCAGGTGGATAATAGCATGAGACCATTTTAGAAATTGTTTGTACTTACCTCCTGTTTTGTAGAACAAATACTTTAACATTTTAAATCAAATCAAACTTTATTTCTATAGCACTTTTCATTTATATAATAGGGCTTCCATGACATAATCTCAAACAGTCAGTGACCCCATTTCCCTCCACCACACACACGAGTCATATAAAACAGACATTTCACTTTTTCCATGGAATAAATTCTGAAAATCCTTAAAATTCTGCACACAAAACCCCATAATGCCAATGTGAATTATTTATTTTTTTTAGAATTTTTTGCAAATGTATTGAAATAAAAAACTAATAAATCACATGCACGTAAGTATTCACAGCCTTTGCCATGAAGATCAATTAGATAAGATGAGAATGCCAGGTGTCCTGTTTGGAGGAAACATCACCAGGCCACTACCATCCTTACAGTGAAGCATGGGGGTGGCAGCATCATGCTGTGGGGGTGCTTTTCAGCGGCAGGAACTGGGAGACTAGTCAGGGTAGAGGGAAAGACGAATGTAACAATGTACAGAGACATCCTGAATGAAAACCAACGCTTCCCATCCAACCCGATGGAGCTTGGGAGGTGCTGCAAAGAGGAATGGGCCAAACTGCCCCAAGATAGGTGTGCCAAGCTTGTGGTATTGTGTTCAAAAAGACTTGAGGCTGTAATTGCTGCCAAAGGTGCATCTACAAAGTATTGAGTAAAGGGTCTCAATACCTTTGTACATGTGATTTTTTATTTTTTTTTGCAAAAATGTCAACAACTAATAACATTGTCATTATGATGTATTAAATGATAAATAATAAATAAATGGGTTGTACTTGTATAGCGCTTTTCTACCTTCAAGGTACTCAAAGCGCTTTGACACTACTTCCACATTTACCCATTCACACACACATTCACACACTGATGGAGGGAGCTGCCATGCAAGGCGCTAACCAGCACCCATCAGGAGCAAGGGTGAAGTGTCTTGCTCAGGACACAACGGACATGACGAGGTTGGTACTAGGTGGGGATTGAACCAGGGACCCTCGGGTCGTGCACGGCCACTCTTCCACTGCGCCACGCCGCCCCCAGTGTTTTGAATTTTGAGGACAAAGCTAAATTAATTCAATTTTGGAATAAGAATGTAACAACAAAATGTGGGGAAATACTTTCCGGACGCACTGTGTGGCTGAGCACGGAGGAACCAGGTGAGAAAAGACTTATCTTAAGGAGCCGCATGATGACTCTGACCTGGGCCCACAGCCAGGGACCGAGGAGCCCATGTGAGACTCAGCCACGGAGGAAATGCTGGAAATAACTCAAATATAGGACCAGAATAATATGATGCAATATAATGATTAAAGTTTATAAATATGTGCAAGTTGTTTTACTCTGTCCTCCACCCTGAGCCAGCCCACTTTGGAGAAGTGGGTAGGAGTGAGGTGTGATCTGGGGTGGAGGTCTAGAAGTAACCTGACTAGCTTGTTCTGGGATGTTTGGAGTCGAGATTTGAAGGTTTTGGAGGTGCTAGGGTACCAGGAGGTGCATGCGTAATCGAAAAAGGTTTGAATGAGAGTTCCCGCTAGAATTTTCATGGTGCTTTTGTTGACCAGAGAGTAGATTCTATAGAGAAATCTCGTTTGTTGGTTGACCTTTTTGATTACCTTTGTTGCCATTTTATCACAGGAAAGATTAGCCTCTAGGAACCTGGGTAGGTGACCTCATCTTTCCTGGTGATAACAATGTCACCCACTTTTATAGTGAAGTCACTGACTTTCTTAAGGTTGATGTGGGACCCAAATAGGATGGATTGTTGGATGGAACTGTTATGTAAAAGAAAAGGGGTAATGGCACCATTCCCAAATTATGTCGGCTCTATTGATAACCTCACTAACAACTTTGACAATGCCCTGCGCAAAACCATTGATAGTATAGCACCGCTAAAACAAAAAAGGGCCCCTAAAAGGCGCACCCCATGGTTTACAGAGGAAACCAGAGCTCATAAATTATCATGTAGAAAGTTGGAACGCAAATGGCGCGCGACAAAGCTTGAGGTTTTCCATCAAGCATGGAGTGATAGTTTAATATCGTATAAACGCATGCTTACCTTAGCTAAAGCTAAATATTACTCAAATCTCATCCGCCTCAACAAAAACGACCCTACATTTTTGTTTAGTACAGTAGCATCGCTAACCCAACAAGGGACTCCTCCCAATAGCTCCACCCACTCGGCAGATGACTTTATGAATTTCTTTAATAAGAAAATTGAACTCATTAGAAAGGAGATTAAAGACAACGCATCCCAGCTACAACTGGGTTCTATGAACACAGATACAACTGTATCTACGACGGATACTGCAATACAAAATAGTCTCTCTCTTTTTGATGAAATAACATTAGAGGAACTATTACAGCGTGTAAGTGGGATAAAACAAACAACATGTTTACTTGACCCACTTCCTGGGAAACTTATCAAGGAGCTTTTTGTATTATTAGGTCCATCAGTGCTAAATATTATAAACGTATCACTTTCCTCTGGCACTGTTCCCCTAGCATTCAAGAAAGCGGTTCTTCATCCTCTGCTCAAAAGACCTAACCTTGATCCTGACCTCATGGTAAACTACCGACCGGTGTCCCACCTTCCCTTTATTTCGAAAATCCTCGAAAAAATTGTCGCACAGTAGCTAAATGAACACTTAGTGTCTAACAATCTCTGTGAACCTTTTCAATCCGGTTTCAGGGCAAATCACTCTACGGAGACAGCCCTCGCAAAAATGACTAATGATCTACTGCTAACGATGGATTCTGATGCGTCATCTATGTTGCTGCTTCTTGATCTTAGCGCTGCTTTCGATACCGTCGATCATAATATTTTATTAGAGCGCATCAAAACACGTATTGGTATGTCAGACTTAGCTTTGTCGTGGTTTAACTCTTATCTTACTGACAGGATGCAATGCGTCTCCCATAATAATGTGACCTCGGACTATGTTAAGGTAACGTGCGGAGTCCCTCAGGGTTCGGTTCTTGGCCCTGCACTCTCTAGTATTTACATGCTGCCGCTAGGCGACATCATACGCAAATACGGTGTTAGCTTTCATTGTTATGCTGATGACACCCAACTCTACATGCCCCTAAAGCTGACCAACACGCCGGATTGTAGTCAGCTGGAGGCGTGTCTTAATGAAATTAAACAATGGATGTCCGCTAACTTCTTGCAACTCAACGCCAAGAAAACGGAAATGCTGATTATCGGTCCTGCTAAACACCGACATTTATTTAATAATACCACCTTAACATTTGACAACCAAACAATTACACAAGGCGAATCAGTAAAGAATCTGGGTATTATCTTCGACCCAACTCTCTCGTTTGAATCACACATTAAGAGTGTTACTAAAACGGCCTTCTTTCATCTCCGTAATATCGCTAAAATTCGTTCTATTTTATCCACTGGCGACGCTGAGATCATTATTCATGCGTTCGTTACGTCTCGTCTCGACTACTGTAACGTATTATTGTCGGGTCTCCCTATGTCTAGCATTAAAAAATTACAGTTGGTACAAAATGCGGCTGCTAGACTTTTGACAAGAACAAGAAAGTTTGATCATATTACGCCTATACTGGCTCACCTGCACTGGCTTCCTGTGCACTTAAGATGTGACTTTAAGGTTTTACTACTTACGTATAAAATACTACACGGTCTAGCTCCGTCCTATCTTGTCGATTGCATTGTACCATATGTCCCGGCAAGAAATCTGCGTTCAAAGAACTCCGGCTTATTAGTGATTCCCAGAGCCCAAAAAAAGTCTGCGGGCTATAGAGCGTTTTCTATTCGGGCTCCAGTACTATGGAATGCCCTCCCGGTAACAGTTAGAGATGCTACCTCAGTAGAAGCATTTAAGTCCCATCTTAAAACTCATTTGTATACTCTAGCCTTTAAATAGCCCCCCTGTTAGACCAGTTGATCTGCCGTTTCTTTTCTTTTCTCCTCTGCTCCCCTTTTCTTTGAGGGGGGGCACAGGTCCGGTGGCCATGGATGAAGTGCTGGCTGTCCAGAGTCGGGACCCGGGGTGGACCGCTCGCCTGTGCATCGGCTGGGAACATCTCTGCGCTGCTGACCCGTCTCCGCTCGGGATGGTGTCCTGCTGGCCCCACTATGGACTGGACTCTTACTATTATGTTGGATCCACTATGGACTGGACTCTCACAATATTATGTCAGACCCACTCGACATCCATTGCTTTCGGTCTCCCCTAGAGGGGGGGGGTTACCCACATATGCGGTCCTCTCCAAGGTTTCTCATAGTCATTCACATCGACGTCCCACTGGGGTGAGTTTTTCCTTGCCCGTATGTGGGCTTTGTACCGAGGATGTCGTTGTGGCTTGTGCAGCCCTTTGAGACACTTGTGATTTAGGGCTATATAAATAAAGATTGATTGATTGATTGATAGGATTAAATAAGCTCTGCTTCTTCCTACTCCTTTTCGAACATGTTGAAAAGAAAAACTGGAAATTGTAATGTATCATGTTGTATATAGCTTGCATGTTCGAAATAAACTCAAACTCAAACTCAATATGACCGACTTCCTGCTTGTGTTCAGGTATGAGATAGACGTCATGAGAGAAGTTTCCTGCGATTTTCATGTCCATGCGTGAAACTGGAAGGAGGGGCTAATATTTTTCTGATTTTAAAGGTGGCGCTAGTGAGACAATTTTGAAATTTCATTTTTGAGACCCCAAAAATATAAAATGTTTCGACATACCAGACGCAACTGCACCTTTTCGTGCATGTCTAGGGCCTTAAAACGGCGTCCAAACGTATGGAAGAAAAACAGAGCAATTTCAAAAGGACCCTGGCGGTGCTCTGCGTCGCCCCCGTTTCACTGCTAGGGCCCTAATAAGTAGTAGTGTCCGATACAAAAAAAAACCTCGAAAGCTCTACAATTATTGTGAAATCCGGAAGTTACCTCTGACCCGGAAGCTGATTTGCTGCAATAGTTAAAACATTTTCCGCCTGAAGTGTGTGTTTCACCCGAAGGAGAACAAGTCGGCACTGGGGAATTTTGTGTGTAATTAAACACACAAAAGTGGAAGAAGAAACGAGTGAGTTTGTGTCTAAAAGAAAAAGGTAAGTCGTTCTCGGCGAAGGAGATCCTGTCGCGACTTGCTAACACGTTAGCTTGCTAACTTTAGCGCAATCAACACACGGCCTGAAGACGCAGACCTAACCCCGGAAAAGTGGCTTGAATGCCGCTTAAATCCAAGCAGTGGACACTACACACATGTTATATTATATTGTAATTACACATGTCGATATAGTCGATTAGTTATGACAGGTTTTTCTGTGTGTTCATTTCAGACACTATGGACTCTCCGAGTAGAAGTCCACCTCCTAAAGAACTCAACGGTGAGTTGAACACATAACAAGTAGGTTGTTGTTTTTATTATACATTTAAATATGTATATGTGATGTTATAAAGTCTACACTTGTCTGGTTTATATGGACTGTTGTCTGGTTCGTTAGTTACGGGTGGTTTGGTGAAGTGAGAGATGGGTCTCGGTAGGGCTGCGCAATTAAGGCATACTTGCCAACCCTCCCGATTTTCCTGGGAGACTCCCGAATTTCAGTGCCCCTCCTGAAAATCTCCCGGGGCAACCATTCTCCCGAATTTCTCCCTATTTCCACCCGAACAACTATATTGGGGGCGTGCCTTAAAGGCACTGCCTTTAGCGTCCTCGCTCACCTGAAACCTTCACCCCTTAACAGCCGCATGTTGTCCAGGCGTCCGCTTTTCCTCCAAATGAACAGCGTGCTGGCCCAGTCACATAATAATGTAGCGTTATCAATGGTCTTTACTCGAAGATGTCAAGAAATGCTGATTTTTCAGCATTTCCAGTGTGCTTCCAATTCAAAGATGGCTCACCAGGTCAGGTCAATATTGGGGCGGTATAGCTCGGTTGGTAGAGTGGCCGTGCCAGCAACCATTTGTGCATCGCTAAGTAACGTATTTGATTCATGTAAAGAGTACGGTGCTGCTGTGATCATGACGCTAATGAGAACATTGATTAATTTGTTTGCAGTTCATTTCTTGCTACAGATATTAGTCTGTAATTGTTTTTATGATGTGAAGTTCATATTTTGTCTCATTATTTAGCTGTAGATGTCCCTGTTGTTCAGAAATGTTTGCTAGCGATATCAAGATTCAGTATATGCTGTTGAGATTCATTCAACTACTTTATTAAATGGGTTGTACTTGTATAGCGCTTTTCTACCTTCAAGGTACTCAAAGCGCTTTGACACTACTTCCACATTTACCCATTCACACACACATTCACACACTGATGGAGGGAGCTGCCATGCAAGGCGCTAGCCAGCACCCATCAGGAGCAAGGGTGAAGTGTCTTGCTCAGGACACAACGGACATGACGAGGTTGGTACTAGGTGGGAATTGAACCAGGGACCCTTGGGTTGTGCACGGCCACTCTCCCACTGCGCCACGCCGTCCCTATTAATACTATTAAGGATATTTTCTTGATTCTAACAAATTGAACCAAAAACGCAATCATGTGGTCATCCGTGTCGGCTTTCCTGCACAACAACAACTAGGCTTTTAGTTTCTTTTATGAAAATCATCAACAAAAATACAGTAGATTGTACCAATAATCACAATATTTATTACCAGGACTTTACATGACGTTAGTTTATTTGCACAACAAAGTCTTCTAGTTATATTTAGGCATAGCAACCACCAAAGAAAACAAACTAATGCCATCTCTTGTCCTTTTCTTACATTTAGTTCTGCTCTCAAACACTACTAATATAGTAGAGAATAAACTTGATTGCATCGCAGAAATGTTCACAAACAAATCAAATGTTCAAACAAACATGTTACAAAGTAATCCCTGCAGACACGAGCATGGTTCGTTTGTATTCCACAAGATGATGAAAGTTATATTTTTAAAAGCCATTTCATTAAACGCACTTTTGTTTTCTTCCCTGACTTTATTACCTTAATGAACCACTTTTTCAGGACTCTATGAGAGCTCTTTTCTATCTCTCTATTTGAACGGCTGGAACACCCAAGAACAGAGCAGATGGCAATATTTTTCATAATTTTTTTATGGCCGTATAAAAACAGGGTGGCCTGTTACCTGAAAAATAGTTGGTCTGCGTTAGCGCTTGTAATAACAATATTGCTAAAATGTGCTTAATATTCAGGTCACGACATGTAAATGGAGTATTGTTGGTGTTTTTTGGATGTTTTTAGAGGGTTTTATGGTCAGAATAATGTACCCGCATTAGCTACATTGTTAGCCACATCCTAATTGCCTTATTTAAACGCACTTAAAGTTCCCAAGTTTGTGTTGTTGCACCCTAAAGCCACCCTTTCTATGTGTCCCCAGGAGAGTCCCATGAGGACTCCGGGCCCCAGCAGGGTCCCTCTGTTCCCCGAAGTACCGAAAAAGGATCAGGCAGCGAAGCTTCCAGCAGCTCAGGCAGCAGCAGTGAGGAAGAGGACGCACACAATGTGGCCCTGAGGAAGATTAGGAGCCACGTGGCCCAGATCAGAGTATGTAAAAGTCTGTGACGCTTATCTCGACAAACCTTCAATGTCGATAAACCTTTCGAGTCCCGATCTGACTTGTTCTTCTTACTAGCCAGTGACCGACCGCTTTTGTTGACTTAAAATCAGGCAAAACTGGACAATCATGCATTACATACTATACATTACCTTTTGCACTTTATTAATGTATATTATGTGTCATTGCCTGAAATAAAGAAATAAATGAATGGAGAAAAAAAAAACAAATGAAAATGTGAGCGCTAGAGGGGTCATTTCGGTAAAAAATTTATGTTTTTGTTGCATTTTGAAAGGTGACTCTGCTTGTTTGCAGAACTCCAGGTCCAAGTCCAGGGAACAAGATCAGCTTGAAGACGGAGAGCTGAACAAATCCAACTCCTTGGAGAGAGAGAGGTCCAAATCAAGATCCAGGGAGCAAGACCGATCCAGGTCCAGAAGCCAAGACAGGTCCAAGTCCAAGGAAAGAGACAGGTCCAGGGGCAGAGACAGGTCCAAGTCCAAGGAAAGAGACAGGTCCAGGGGCAGAGACAGGTCTAAGTCCAAGGAAAGAGACAGGTCAAGGGGACGAGACAGATCCAGGTCAAGGGGACGGGACAGATCAAGGTCAAGGGGACGGGACAGATCAAGGTCCAGAGGCCGAGACAGATCAAGGTCCAGAGGCCGAGACAGGTCCAGAGGCCGAGACAGGTCCAGAGAGCGGGACAGGTCCAGGTCGAGAGAGCGCGATCGAGACCGGCAGCGTTACGACAGAGGACGCTACGCACGGTAAAACAAACAACAACCAAAAAGTCCTGCAGGTGAAAGGCGGTCTTCACCGTGTCCACACTCTGCTCAGGGATCGCTATGTGGGTCGCCATGACGATGGCGAGCGGCGCCAGGACAGGGACCACAGGGGCCGCGGTCGCAGCCATTCCCCGGCGGTGGCGGCCAACGAACCCTCGGCCAAGAAGAAGAAGGAGGAGCTGGATCCCATCCTGACCAGGACTGGGGGGGCTTACATCCCCCCCGCCAAGCTGCGCATGATGCAGCAGCAGATCACCGACAAGAGCAGGTACGAGCCAAGCAACATCATTTGTAAGGATCGTGTGGCTGATGCTCCCCCCCCTGTGCAGCCTGGCCTATCAGAGGATGAGCTGGGAGGCTCTGAAGAAGTCTATCAACGGTCTGATCAACAAAGTCAACGTGTCCAACATTGTCAACATCATCCAGGAGCTCCTGCAGGAGAACATCGTCAGAGGGAGGTGGGGTGGAACGAACACACACACACACACACACACACACACTCATGTTGTTCACCGTGCTGACGCTGTGTACGTGCAGGGGTCTACTGGCTCGCTCGGTGCTTCAGGCTCAGGCGGCCTCGCCCATCTTCACTCACGTGTACGCCGCCGTGGTGGCCATCATCAACTCCAAGTTCCCTCAGATTGGAGAGCTGATCCTCAAACGCCTCATCCTGACCTTCAGGAGGAGCTACCGCCGCAACATAAAGGTACGCCCATGTAATACAGAGTTAAAAGTCACCGATAGAGGGCGTTGTCACACCACAATGTTTTTTGATTTCTCTTTTGCTTCCCAGCAACAATGTCTGACATCGTCCAAGTTCGTGGCGCACCTCATCAACCAGAACGTGGTACGTACGGCCGCGGCCGTCTGATTGGTCGCGATGTGGCGCCATCCAAATACACAGTTTGTCCGTGTCGTCCGCAGGCCCACGAGGTTCTGTGTCTGGAGATGCTCACTCTGCTGCTGGAGCGGCCCACCGACGACAGCGTGGAGGTAGTCATCGCTTTCCTCAAGGAGTGCGGCCTCAAGCTCACCGAGGTCTCCCCCCGTGGGATAAACGGTAAACTGCAGCGATTTGTCACGGACACTTAAGAACACACACACTGATTATTTAGTATTAAGGGTTCCCGAAGGTCATTAAAAAGCATACAAAAATCTAATATTTTTTTCCCAATAAAATTAAGGCCTTAAATGGCATTAAAAAGCATTAATTGCGATGTCCGGGGACTTTAAAATGTCATACAATTGCAATTGGCAACAAAACAAACCACCTGACCCAGTTTTTCCAATTGGGGGAAAAACTGCCCTTCACGGTGTTCAATATTTATTGAAGTGTTTTTTTTCTTACAAATAAGGAGTCCTTTTTATTTTGATGTTTGTTTACCTATTTAGGATGATTAAGTTATTCACCTTCCAATTGCAATTGTACAACATACTACAGTATTGCATTTGAAAGGGTTACTCGCTGTTATATGTTATGATTACATTAGTGCTTAATTTGGCCACAGTTTATGTAAAGTTTTCAATTATTCAGTATTGTCAAATGTTTTGTCCAAACAATTGTATGCTTTTGATTATATATAAAAACAATCTGCAGCTGTAAATTTGTTTTAAGTTGCAAGAAAAAAACATTCAATCAAATTTGCTGATACCTGCAGAAACCCTGGCTACCATTTTCTGACACCAAACTACTTCCTCATTTCTCAATCATTTCAAACTGTTTTAAAATCAAAATGTTCCGCTCATTCAAGAAACGATGACTCTCTAGTAGAGATGCGCGGTTTGCGGGCACAACCGCGGAGTCCGCGGATTATCCGCGGATCGGGCGGATGAAATTAAAAAAAATTAGATTTTATCCGCGGGTCGGGTCGGGTCGGGTGGTTCAAATTATAAAAAAAAATTAGATTTTAAATATATTCAGGCGGGTGGCAGTTAAACCAATTCGGAAATATATATACATAGTTAAATGTTGTTACCCACATACGAAAAACGAGCAGACACCTGCAGCATATGCCACAACAGAAGAAAAAAAAAAAAGAGATGGACACTTTTACGGAGCGGAGAAGGGACGCCTCGCCGGGGTCCGGGACCGAGGCCCCTTCCCCCGAGAGGGCCCCACCGGGAGCCGTAGCTGAGGCGATCCGCGAGAAGGGCCCGACGCACGTCCAGGGTCACCACCGCGCCCACCGCACCGACACCCCGCCTCGTCCGCCTTTGCCGCGGCCGACGTCACGCGCAGCAGGTAAGCAGCTTACCTGCCCGCCACCCCCGCGGCCGGGGGCTCGTAACGGGGGTCACTCCGCGCACTCCGCCCGCGCAGCTTACCTGCCCGCCACCCCTGTTGCCGGGGGCGCGTAACAGGGGTCACTCCGCGCGCAGTGCGCTCACGAAAGGGGTGGGGCTCACCCGGGTTGATATAGACAGCAGCTAGGACGGTGGCCATGGAAGTCGGAACCCGCTAAGGAGTGTGTAACAACCCACCTGCCGAATCAACTAGCCCTGAAAATGGATGGCGCTGGAGCGTCGGGCCCATATACCCGGCCGTCGCCGGCAGCGAGACGCGCTTGGAGGTGCGCTCAGCGCGGCTCCCATATGATTGCGCACTGGTGTGCGTCTGGGTCGTGACAGCGTGGCACGCGAATGTCTGTGCTGCATTGGATCAGTCTCCTTTCTTTAACAGGCAAAAGCTTTATAACCTCACTAATGCCTTGCATCGTCTATATTAGATATATAACAACGGGCGGGTGCGGGCGGATAGCGGGCGGATGCGGTTCTGATCAAATGTTAGATCGGGTGGATTGCGGATGGTTGACGACTTTCTGATGCGGTTGCGGATGAAATAATTGCCTATCCGCGCATCTCTACTCTCTAGCAACACATCTCCCCAACAAGAGTTCCGCATTTTTGTTGAAAACATATACCATTTGACTAGTTTCACATTTCTTATACAATTCAAATCATTCCGGAACCAAAACTTTCAGCTCATTCTGGACTTCAGTCTGTCGAATTTTCACTTTTTTTTCCTTAAATTTTTGTATTTTTTGAGCCACAAAATTTAGGGGTCCAATACCATAAAAAAAAAACAAGTATGGCCTTGCATGTAAAATGTGCAATACAAGCAGTCCTGCAGAGTGCTTACTTGTGCAAAGCTGTCCTCCAATAAACACACATGGTTGGTCTTTCTTTTTATTTTAGTAAAGTCATTTACAAAAGGTAAACATGAAAGGCTATAGGCTACTAGGAGCTAGCGGCGACACAGCAGCTAAGCCTACAATAGCACACAATCTAGACACATGTAGTAAGTGTCTCTCATTGAACTATATTGCTGTCTTAAACAGCACATTTGTCAATATAAATAAGTATCAAATAGAGTATTTTATAGACTATAGAGGGCACTGGTGTATAAGCCGCACCCACTAAAAATTAGGGGGACAAAAGGTTTCCATATACCGTATTTTCCGCACTATAAGGCGCACCGGATTATTAGCCGCACCTTCAATGAATGGCATATTTCATAACTTTGTCCACCAATAAGCCGCTCCGGACTATAAGCCGCGCCTACGCTGCGCTAAAGGGAATGTCAAAAAAACAGTCAGATAGGTCAGTCAAACTTTAATAATATATTAAAAACCAGCGTTCTAACAACTGTTCACTCCCAAAATGTACGCAAATGTGCAATCACAAACATAGTAAAATTCAAAATAGTGCAGAGCAATAGCAACATAATGTTGCTCGAACGTTAATGTCACAACACACAAAATAAACATAGCGCTCACTTTCTGAAGTTATTCTTCATTCGTAAATCCTTCGTCTTCGGTGTCCGAAGTGAAAAGTTGGGCAAATTTACGATCCACTGGCAGATGTTGGCGTCGTCTGGCGCTGCCTCCTCGTCTTAGTGAAGGTGTGCTCGCCTTCTGTCATCCATTGTTCCCACGCAGTTAGCAGTCTAGCTTCGAATGCCCTGTTGACACCAATATCTAGCGGCTGGAGGTCTTTTGTCAATCCACCCGGAATGACGGCGAGTATTGAATTAAGCGCGTAAGCGTGTCTCTCAATGTGCTGTTATGAGCTAGCAAATATAACAACTACACTACCCAGCATGCAACGATAGTTACGAGCATGCGCGGTAGCCCTGAGAAGCGTTGTTGTATGCTGGGAGTTAGAATGTGGTTATGAGCACGCTGTGAGTAAACGTTGAGAACTCAGTTAACACGCCTCGTCTGCATTATTTATAATTAGACAGACAACACACTTAATAGGAGCCATTTTGGGGTCTTTACATAAACACACAAATGGAAATGAAACGTCACATATCCCAGCATGCACCGCGCGCTTCTTCGTCATCCACTGTTCCCACGCAGTTAGCAGTCTAGCTTCGAATGCCCTGTTGACACCAATATCTAGCGGCTGGAGGTCTTTTGTCAATCCACCCGGAATGACGGCGAGTATTGAATTAAGCGCGTAAGCGTGTCTCTTAATGTGCTGTTATGAGCTAGCAAATATAACAACTACACTACCCAGCATGCAACGATAGTTACGAGCATGCGCGGTAGCCCTGAGAAGCGTTGTTGTATGCTGGGAGTTAGAATGTGGTTATGAGCACGCTGTGAGTAAACGTTGAGAACTCAGTTAACACGCCTCGTCTGCATTATTTATAATTAGACAGACAACACACTTAATAGGAGCCATTTTGGGGTCTTTACATAAACACACAAATGGAAATGAAACGTCACATATCCCAGCATGCACCGCGCGCTTCTTCTACGGGGAAAAAAGATGGCGGCTGTTTACCGTAGTTGCGAGACCTAAACTTTATGAAAATGAATCTTAATATTTATCCATATATAAAGCGCACCGGGTTATAAGGCGCACTGTCAGCTTTTGAGAAAATTTGTGGTTTTTAGGTGCGCCTTATAGTGCGGAAAATACGGTATTAGCCGCACCGCCTTATATAGTTTGTAAAATTAATTATTTACACATAAATATTTTGTAAATGTTTATTTACACACCATGATTGTTTCGAAATGATGTCTGTAACACGGCAGTAAAACGGATGATCAAACAAAACCGAAGTCATCGTCATGGCCCCACTCGCTGTGGAAGCTAGCTCTCCAATCAGCCAAAGAGACGCAATAATAATTTACTGAGTAATGTGTGAACAGAAACAGAAACAATACAAAAATAAAGCGATTGTAAGTTAGTAATACTAACACAGACACTTGTAAATCTGTTAGCATATTAGCTACTGCTAACGACACTAGCTTCATTACGTTATGATAGCACGTACAAATATGCATTAAACCCTCCTACAGACATCTCACATGGGATGGTTTAGTAACTAATAAGTGTATTAATTTAATTAGTGAAACTTTCAAATGTTGCTTGGAGTGATGAATGAAGAATCCTTTTGAGCAGAACCGCTTTGGAAAAGTTTTCCCTCTGGTTCATGGCATTAAAACAAGAAGTACATTTTTAACCCGTTGCACCTGCAGCGAGCGAACTCGTCCAAAAGACGTGCCATAGCACAGACAATAACACACAATTTCAGTGTGTCGGCTTGCGTTCAAAGAAAACTATTGAACACAAAACATTATGACCGTTAGCGAAGAAAAATCCATACTTTAGCTGCACTATATGATAAGCTGCGTAGGAAAAAAGTTGTGACTTATATTTACGGTAATAATAGTTGCATAATACTTACAATGACAAAGTCTCCAAAGTGGAGGCATATTAGAACGCTTTATGCGTCATGATCTTATATTACAAAATTGTAGGTGATTAGGTGTTGCCACAAACCAATTACCACTCCAGTGTAACTTAAAGACAGTGTAATTCCAATCCAAACGGTTAATAATAAATATCTTAGTGTTTTACATACCTATTATTATTATTATTATTATTATTATTATTCTCTGTTTGACTCATTTCACTCGGTCAAACCTTTTCTAACATTCCACAACACAATATAATAAAATTATGTATGTATGCTCCACGGCTCTGTGTTTTATCAGAAGGGAAATATTTGTATCAGAACACCACTAATTGGAGCATCAAAACATCCACTCGTTATCTTTTCCACATTTGTGTTTCAGCCATATTCGAGCGTCTGCGCAACGTACTCCACGAGTCGGCCATTGACAAGAGGGTCCAGTACATGATTGAAGTGATGTTCGCCATCCGGAAGGACGGCTTCAAGGACCACCCGGTCATCCCGGAGGGCTTGGACCTGGTGGACGAGAATGACCAGTTCACACACATGCTACCGCTGGAGGACGAATACAACACAGACGACATCCTCAGTGAGTCCACAAGTGGTACAAGTACAACATGTACACTCTGTGCTCATTACATGTGTGTGTGTGTGTGTGTACAGATGTGTTCAAGCTGGACCCTAACTTCCAGGAAAACGAGGAGAAGTACAAAACATTAAAGAGAGGTGAGAACACGTCAGCCGTGACTTCCCTTTTGTTTTGAACCAATCAGCTTTGTCCTCTTGGCAGACATCTTGGACGAGGGCAGCGGCGACTCCGGCGAGGAGGGAGACGGCAGTGAGGACGATGACGATGATGACGACGATGGCGACGGCGAGAAGCAGGAGGGTGAAGGTGAGCGGGGGTGTCCTGCTTCTGTCACTTCATAAAACAACACAAAAAACGACGTCACGTTTCTTTGAATGTGTGTCCTCAGACGAGAAGGTGACCATCTTTGATCAGACTGAGGTCAACTTGGTTGCCTTCAGGAGGACCATTTACCTGGTCATCCAGTCCAGGTGAGCGACGTCACGCTACGGTTGTTGTACACAGCGGATGAAACATTTAGAACAGTGTTTCTTAACAAGAAACCCTGGATCTCAGGAAACAGAGTGGACCGACACCAGCAGATGACATGGCACCCCAAACCATCACCCAACCATGCAAATTTTGCATTTCCTTTGGAAATCGAGGTCCCAGAGTCTGGAGGAAGACAGGAGAGGCACAGGATCCACGTTGCCTGAAGTCTAGTGTAAAGTTTCCACCATCAGTGATGGTTTGGGGTGCCATGTCATCTGCTGGTGTCGGTCCACTCTGTTTCCTGAGATCCAGGGTCAACGCAGCCGTCTACCAGCAAGTTTTAGAGCACTTCATGCTTCCTGCTGCTGACCTGCTCTATGGAGATGGAGATTTCAAGTTCCAACAGGACTTGGCGCCTGCACACAGCGCAAAATCTACCCGTGCCTGGTTTACGGACCATGGTATTTCTGTTCTAAATTGGCCCGCCAACTCCCCTGACCTTAGCCCCATAGAAAATCTGTGGGGTATTGTGAAAAGGAAGATGCAGAATGCCAGACCCAAAAACGCAGAAGAGTTGAAGGCCACTATCAGAGCAACCTGGGCTCTCATAACACCTGAGCAGTGCCAGAAACTCATCGACTCCATGCCACGCCGCATTAACGCAGTAATTGAGGCAAAAGGAGCTCCAACCAAGTATTGAGTATTGTACATGCTCATATTTTTCATTTTCATACTTTTCAGTTGGCCAACATTTCTAAAAATCCCTTTTTTGTATTAGCCTTAAGTAATATTCTAATTTTGTGACACACGGAATTTTGGATTTTCATTTGTTGCCACTTCAAATCATCAAAATTAAATGAAATAAACATTTGAATGCATCAGTCTGTGTGCAATGAATAAATATAATGTACAAGTTACACCTTTTGAATGCAATTACTGAAATAAATCAAGTTTTTCAAAATATTCTAATTTACTGGCTTTTACCTGTATGCTGCATAAGAAGGAACTCATAAATAACAGACGAAAAATAAATTTACCTACCGGGTACAATTAATTATGTGCTGCGAAAATAAATACACTAAAATAATAACAAATTTAACAAATATGTTTCTTAACTAAACTGTCAATAAAATTAAAAAATACAGCTTCACCACTCATACAAGTCATACTAGTTGCGTTTAAGAAACTTCTTTATGACTTTAGCTCCAGACTTCTTCTGTTTGTTTGGTATTGTCATTACTGCCACAAGTGGTGGAAAAGTATATTACAGCTGAGTACCGCTGCGGCCCGTATAGACCACATGTGAGAAACAGATATTTTTAGTTAAGAAACGCTACTCTAGGTATTGTGGCAAATTCCCATGCCAACAAAGCAAGTCTACCTGACAGAAAACTCAAACGTACAAGTAAGACTCCACTTTTCAAAATGTGCTAGCTCGATGCTAATTTACATTGAATTTGCTATCGACATGCTACCGATTAGCATTAGAGATTTTACATGGCGATTTCAAATTTTGGTCAGGAAAACAACAAATTTGCACGTTACAATCAAACAGCTGGTGTGTAATAAATACAGTACTTACAGTACAAACACGTTACAGGGCGCAACAAAGGACCAGTCTTTACACTACTGCCATCTGACGTCTTGGAACTGCAACAGCATGCAAAGTCTGCTATATAATACTTGCCCATGGGACGTGTAAGAAAATAAGATATAACACCAGGTCAGCACAGTTATTACCTTAAATTAAACAAATGAGATTTTATCGTTTAACAAATTAACATTTATTAGCACATGAACACACACAGAAGTATGTAAATGGGCACCGTATCGATTCAAATGTGAAAGATACCCACCACTAGTCTTGGATGGAAATGCTTCCGTCAGTACACTTAAGTATGCTAAGTAAGAATTTTGACAGTGTAGTGCTGTCCTACGTGTGTGTACATGCGGAAGTGTGCCAGTTGACATAAATACCGTATTTTCCGCACTATAAGGCGCACCGGATTATTAGCCGCACCTTCTATGAATTACATATTTCATAATTTTGTCCACCAATAAGCCGCCCCGGACTATAAGCCGCGCCTACGCTGCGCTAAAGTGAATGTCAAAAAAACGCTGCGCTAAAGTGAATGTCAAAAAAACAGTCAGATAGTTCAGTCAAACTTTAATAATATATTGAAAACCAGCGTTCTAACAACTCTGTCCCAAAATGTACGCAAATGTGCAATCACAAACATAGTAAAATTCAAAATGGTGTAGAGCAATAAATAGCAACATAATGTTGCTCGAACGTTAATGTCACAACACACAAAATAAACATAGCGCTCACCTTCTGAAGTTATTCTTCATTCGTAAATCCTTCGAATTCTTCGTCTTCGGTGTCCGAATTGAAAAGTTGCGCAAGCGTGGGATCCAAAAATGGCCGGCTCCGCCTCGTCGAAGTCATCGGATTCAGTGTCGCTGTTGTTGTGCAGCAGTTCTGTGAATCCTGCCTTCCGGAAAGCTCGGACCACAGTTGTGACCGAAACTATCTGCCCAGGCATTTACGATCCACTGGCAGATGTTGGCGTATGTCGACCGGCGCTATCTGCCCGTCTTAGTGAAGGTGTGTTCGCCTTCGGAGCTGTGTGAAAAAAGCCACCCGGCCTCTTCGCGTAAACTTCCCTTAACCACTCGCTCATCTTTTCTTCATCCATCCATCCCTTCGAGTTAGCTTTTATGATGACGCCGGCTGGAAAGGTCTCTTTTGGCAAGGTCTTCCTTTTGAATATCACCATGGGTGGAAGTTAGCATGGCAAGCTAGAACCACAGTGAAGGATGACTTCTCATTCCCTGTGGTGCGAATATTCACCGTACGTGCTCCCGTTCCACAGTGCGGTTCAGTTGCTGTGAAATACGGTAGTAATCCGTGTGCGGATGGAGAGATTGCGTCTTTTTATGAACCGGATCCTTGTCGCGTAGTAGGAGCCATTTTGTGGTCTTTACAGATGTAAACAGGAAATGAAACGTACGGTGATATCCGCGCGTTTTTTCTTCTTCTTCCGGGGGCGGGTGAAGCGCTTCCTGTTCTATGGGGGCGGGTGCTTTCCTTGGCGGTTGCTTGCGTAGAAGAAGAAGCGCTTCCTGTTCTACCGGGAAAAAAGATGGCGGCTGTTTACCGAAGTTGCGAGACCGAAACTTTATGAAAATGAATCGTAATAAAGCGCACCGGGTTATAAGGCGCACTGTCAGCTTTTGAGAAAAATTGTGGTTTTTAGGTGCGCCTTATAGTGCGGAAAATACGGTACCAACACACACTGCGATGTACTTAATTAGGCTCACAATCTGCTGAGATCCAGATTGAAAAAGATAGTAATGCCCACTTTTGATTTACACTGTCTGAGAAGTGTTAATTGAACAATGTTTATTCATCTGCTTGTGGAAAGGAGCTCCTCAGACCCTCAGTTTGCCTTCATGTAGTTGGCAGGAAACTGCCTTGACTCCTTCCCTCTTTCTTTCCTCCCTTGTGTAGTTTGGACTTTGAGGAGTGTGCTCACAAGCTGATCAAGATGGAATTCCCTGACAGTCAGACTGTGAGTGCGCACGCACACACACACACACACACACACACACACACACACACACACACACACACACACACACACACACACACACAGAGCAACAATCTCCTCAGGTTAAATTCCATCACCTCTGTGACGGAATCCCTCCCCACACGCACTTTCAGATGTTTTTACAGTCTGGAATCTTTTCATCTTTTCACAACATTGATGATCAATTGTTAGCTTCACTTGAAACTTGAAATGATCACTTTGGGATTATGTGCGTATGTGTGTGTGGACTCTCTTATGGACCGGGCCTCCCTCAACTATACCATACACACATACATATATATACAGTAGACCTCACATATAGCCTACAATGGCAACTATAATTATTTGATACTTGTTCATATTGACAAATGTGCTGTTTCAAAATGTGCTGTTTTACACTGCAATATTGATCAATGAAAGACACTTATTACGTATGTCTAGCCTGAGTGCTTAGCTGCCTGAGTGCTTAGCTGTTGTGTATCTGCTAGCTCCTTGTAGCCTATAGCCCAAGGGTCGGGAACCTTTTTGGCTGAGAGCCATGAAAGCCAAATATCTTAAAATGTATTTCCGTGAGAGCCATATAATATTTGTTAACACTGAATACAACTAAATGCGTGCATTTTTAAGTAAGAGCAACATTTTTAGAGTACCGTATGATAAGTCTCTTGTTCTTTTTAATAACATTGTTATTCTGAAGCTAACCAATAATAAATAAAATACTTCTTACCATTAATGCGACTTCTTGAACAGGTGCGGTAGAAAGCGGATGGATGGGTTAAAATGCATGAGAATGTTTTATATTTTGAACGTTATTTTTAACGCAGTCATTAGCAGCGGAATTATTCATTACTTATCGTGTTAAGCAATGTCAGCTAAGGTTTATCTTGAGAGCCAGATAGTCTTTAAAAGGGCCACATCTGACTCGAAAGCCATAGGTTCCCTACCCCTGCTGTAGCCTATCATGTTTATTTTTGTAAATAACTTGACTAAAATACAACTGCCCGTTTCAGAGATCAGCCCATAATTTGACACTTGTTTCTTTGCTGATATTGGACCAATATTCTTAAACTGTGGTACGCGGGCTGCATCTAGTGGTATGCCAAATAATCATTTTATTAAAGCACAGTGTTTTATTTTCCTACTTTCAAACACAGTGTACATACTGTTTGTAATGTTACAGTGGCCCAAAATGTTAAATATACTTGTTACTTCAAACCTCTGTCTTGTTTTAATGAATACTTAAGCCTACTACGCTACTGTACATGTTTTTTCTGAGGTGGTGCACTTGGTGAAAATATTTTGAGAACCACTGTCCTACAGCATACACCCATTATACCAAAAAAGGCGATTTAATGACTTATAAAATGATAACTACCGTATTTTCCGCACTATAAGGCGCACCGGATTATTAGCCGCACCTTCTATGAATTACATATTTCATAATTTTGTCCACCAATAAGCCGCCCCGGACTAAAAGCCGCGCCTACGCTGCGCTAAAGTGAATGTCAAAAAAACGCTGCGCTAAAGTGAATGTCAAAAAAACAGTCAGATAGTTCAGTCAAACTTTAATAATATATTGAAAACCAGCGTTCTAACAACTCTGTCCCAAAATGTACGCAAATGTGCAATCACAAACATAGTAAAATTCAAAATGGTGTAGAGCAATAGTAACATAATGTTGCTCGAACGTTAATGTCACAACACACAAAATAAACATAGCGCTCACCTTCTGAAGTTATTCTTCATTCGTAAATCCTTCGAATTCTTCGTCTTCGGTGTCCGAATTGAAAAGTTGCGCTAGCGTGGGATCCAAAATGGCCGGTTCCGTCTCGTAGAAGTCATCGGGAGTCAGTGTCGCTGTTGTTCTGTGAATCCTGCCTTCCGGAAAGCTCGGACCACAGTTGTGACCGAAATATCTGCCCAAGCATTTACGATCCACTGGCAGATGTTGGCGTATGTCGTCCGAGGCTGTCTGCCCGTCTTAGTGAAGGTGTGTTCGCCTTCGGAGCTGTGTGAAAAAAGCCACCCGGCCTCTTCGCGTAAACTTCCCTTAACCACTCGCTCATCTTTTCTTCATCCATCCATCCCTTCGAGTTAGCTTTTATGATGACGCCGGCTGGAAAGGTCTCTTTTGGCAAGGTCTTCCTTTTGAATATCACCATGAGTGGAAGTTAGCATGGCAAGCTAGAACCACAGTGAAGGATGACTTCTCATTCCCTGTGGAGCGAATATTCACCGTACGTGCTCCCGTTCCACAGTGCGGTTCAGTTGCTGTGAAATACGGTAGTAATCCGTGTGCGGATGGAGAGATTGCGTCTTTTTATGACCCGGATCGTTTAGTAGGAGCCATTTTGTGGTCTTTACAGATGTAAACAGGAAATGAAACGTACGGTGATATCCGCGCGTTTTTTCTTCTTCTTCCGGGGGCGGGTGAAGCGCTTCCTGTTCTATGGGGGCGGGTGAAGCGCTTCCTGTTCTATGGGGGCGGGTGCTTTCCTTGGCGGTTGCTTGCGTAGAAGAAGAAGCGCTTCCTGTTCTACCGGGAAAAAAGATGGCGGCTGTTTACCGAAGTTGCGAGACCGAAACTTTATGAAAATGAATCGTAATAAAGCGCACTGGGTTATTAGGCGCACTGTCAGCTTTTGAGAAAAATTGTGGTTTTTAGGTGCGCCTTATAGTGCGGAAAATACGGTAGTCAAATATTAAAATATTTAAATATTTTAAAATTGTTTATATTAAAATAATAATAAAAAATATATATGTATTACAATAAGAACATATATGTATTGTATGTATTAAATTTACAGTTAATACAAAATATGAATAAAATACATAAATATGATGTATATTTTATTTCATATATATATATATATACACCTGTGTGTGTGTATACAGTATATATATATATATATTTTTTTGTATATATTTTTGTTTGTGTATATATATATATATATATATATATATATATATATATATATATATATATATATATATATATATATATATATATATATATATATATATATATATATATATATATATATATATATATATATATATATAGGGACGGCGTGGCGCAGTGGAAGAGTGGCCGTGCGCGACCCGAGGGTCCCTGGTTCAATCCCCACCTAGTACCAACCTCGTCATGTCCGTTGTGTCCTGAGCAAGACACTTCACCCTTGCTCCTGATGGGTGCTGGTAGCGCCTTGCATGGCAGCTCCCTCCATCAGTGTGTGAATGTGTGTGTGAATGGGTAAATGTGGAAGTAGTGTCAAAGCGCTTTGAGTACCGTACCTTGAAGGTAGAAAAGCGCTATACAAGTACAACCCATTTATTTATTTATTATCATTATATATATACACAAAAACAATTATTTTTGTAATTATTGTTTGCGTTTTTACATGTGTGTGTATATGTATGAATATTTGTGTGTGTGTGTGTGTGTGTGTGTGTGTGTGTGTGTAGCCTGCAGAGTGTGTGACTTGCAATGTCAGCTTTTTGAAATGATGAGACGACTCATCAGAACAACACAAACACTTGAGACTTAGCTCACACGTTAACAAAGAGCCTAAGCATTCAAGTAACTGTGTGTGCGTGTGTGCGTGTGTGTGCGTGTGTGTGTGTGTGTGTGTGTGTGTGTTTGTGTGTGTGTGTGTGTGTGTGTGTGTGTGTGTCAATGTGTGTGTACACAGAAAGAGCTTTGCAACATGATTCTGGACTGCTGCGCTCAACAAAGGACCTACGAGAAGTTCTTTGGCCTGCTGGCGGGGGTGAGACACATGGACATTTAATACCTCACCTTTTTCATGTTGACAACCAATACGAGGCTGTAATGTGTGTGTGTTTGTGTGTCCAGAGGTTCTGCCTGTTAAAGAAGGAGTACATGGAGAGCTTTGAAGCCATCTTTACAGAGCAGTATGAAACCATTCACAGACTGGAGACAAACAAGCTGAGGAACGTGGCTCGACTCTTTGCTCACCTCCTCTACACCGACTCTGTTCCCTGGAGTGTAAGCACACACACACACACACACACACACGCTTACTCACGCATGGTCATCCCCCTCACAAGTCACGTGACCCGCTGTCTGTCCTGCAGGTGTTGGAGTGTATTAAGATCAGCGAGGAGACCACCACTTCATCCAGCAGGATCTTTGTCAAGATTCTTTTCCAGGAACTGTGTGCCTACATGGGCCTTCCCAGACTCAATCAACGCCTCAAAGACATGTCAGCACACACACACACACACACACACACACACACATACATAAAGCCATTTGAGTGTCTCGCAATCACCAGGGGAATCCTCCAGGAGGCAGTAATTATTTATGGTGTCCAGCTAGTGTTTTTGGAGGGGACAAATAGTGACACTGTAAAATCACGATAATATTAATATTGTAATAATAATGTAATAACGTGTCTCTTTCAGGACTCTGCAGTCCTTCTTTGAGGGTCTTTTTCCTCGTGATAATCCCAGGAACACTCGCTTCGCCATCAACTTCTTCACGTCAATTGGGCTGGGTGGACTGACGTAAGACACACAGAAACATGCTGAAGCTCCGCCCCCAGTGAGGTCATACACCGGTCATGTGTGTGTGTTGTGTTCTGCAGGGACGAGTTGAGGGAACATTTGAAGAATGCCCCAAAGATGATCATGACTCAGAACCAGGAAGTGGAATCCTCCGACTCCGACTCCTCTTCCTCAGAATCGTCCTCGTCGTCCTCCGACTCCTCAGACTCCTCCAGCGACTCGGACTCCTCGTCCAGCAGTAGTAGCAGCTCAGGTTTGTGCACGTTTTAACGAGCTCCTCTTTGTCAGCGCGACATCGCTATTGACTCTTTTGTCACCTTCTCAGACTCTGACTCCAAGCGCAAGAAGAAGAAGAGGAAAGGACAAAGCGAGAAGAAGAAGAAGACGGAGAAGGTGAAGAGGAAGAAGCGGAGTCCTGACCAGCGCCGGCCGCCCGCAGACCGCGGCGACCACGACAGGCAGGACAGGAATGTCCGCGCGCGGAATGATGATGATGAGGAGGAGGAGCGCGCACGAGAGCGCCACCTGCAGCACGGCAGGCGAGACGAGCGGAGGAGGGACGACCCGGAGGAGGACAGTGCCAGGCGGAAAAAGGAGGGCGAGGGCCGAAGGAGAGAGGAGAAAAGGGGGCGGGAGGAGGACAGGAGCAGGAGGGACGGGGAGAAGAATAAGGAGAACAGAGACGGTAACAGAGAGGACAGGAGGAGGAGATAAAGACTGGCGAGTGTTCCTTCGTGCGCATTTTTATCTGAGAGACATTAAATTGTCATTTTTCAATGTTTTCTTTTAATCTTCCGTCTTTTTAGTAAGTCCCAGCAGCCATCTTTTCCTCCATTGGACTCTCGGACATGTGACACAGTGACCCGGATGGCTGCATGCAGACAGACAGGTTGGACCTTGTAGAACTGGACCCAAGGTGTCATCCCTGTTTTCTGTAAACGGTCTCCATGGCGACCACGACTGCGTGCCGTGTTTTCCATACAATCGTTTGTCTGCGGCAGACTGCCACAAATACATTAGGTGACTATTGTCTAGAAATGTCAAAGTACTACTGAGTACTTTTACACTCACACCCATGTAGTAATAAACATACATTAGTGTATGGATACGGCTCTTTGTGAATAATGACAGGTTGGACCAGAGCACTGAGGGCCACACAGAAAAATTGAAGCATTTTGATATTTGTCGTTTTTATAACATTAGGGCTCACCTCAATTTTTGTCAACGTTAAAGGTTCTGGGGACCCAAAGGGATCTGTCATTAAAGTGTTTTAAAAATAAGTTGTGTATATATATATATTTATTATTTTTTAAGCTTTTGTATGCTTTTTTTCCCCAAAGAAAACCCAGTTTCTGTATAGCAATAACACAAAATATGCAATATTTTCCCCAAAACATTTTTCAAAATGGAATTTTTGATATGACTACAGGTCCTGGGGACCCAAAGGGGTCTCAGTCATTAAAGTGTTATAAATAAGTTGTACCGGTATATGTAAAAAAAACAAAAACAAAACCTTTTTAATTATTTTTGTCCCCCCAAAGAAAACCCAGTTTTTGTATAGCAATAACACAAAATACATATTTTTCTTAAAACATTTTTCAAAATGGAATTTTTGATATGAGTGCAGGTCCTAGGGACGGTGGACCCAAAGGGGTCCAAGTCATTAAAGTGTTCAAAATACATATTTAAATTTTTATTAAAAAAAAAAAAAAATTAATATATATATACCAGTACTTTCAACACCTTAACTATCTATAGATCAACTTCAGATCTGGTTGTTGCCATAAAGTTGTGTATTTTTTGTTTTAGAACCTTTCTTCTTCAAAGAAACCCCTGTTATCTATGGCATAAACAAAATATGCAATATTTTGCCCAAAATATTTTTCAAAATGGAATTTGTGATGTGACTGTCACTAAAGGTCCTATAGGGACCCAGTCATTAAAGTGTTAAAAATAAGTCACATATTTTTTTAAATTTTACTTCTTTATGATTTTTTTTCCTAAAGAAAACCCAGTTTTTGTATAGCAATTACACAAAATATACAATATTTTCCCCAAACATTTTTTTAAATGGAATTTTTGATATGATTACAGGTCCTGTGTGTGTGTGTGTCCCAATACTTTTGTCTCGCAGGAAATGTAGCCACATGAGACACAGCGCGTAGGTAAGATGTCCACTGGGTGTGGAATGTGTCACCATGGTGACGAGTAGAGTCCCACTTAGCACCAAGTTAACGCCAAGGAGTCCTATGATGAGCGGAGCACACGTGAGGAGGGCGGGGCTTGTGTGTGTGTGGGACACCACCAGGTGAGACACGGGGACGGATGCTCTTCAATGACCGTGACCTGATGACGTCACGCGCAGGTGAGTTGACAGTCGGGCGCGGATGTGCGTGTGAGCGCAGCGAGTGAAGTGACCCGCGCATGCGCAGCGCCTCGCTCCCAGCGGTCATTCGCGCTTCTTTTTTTCAGTCAGGTAGCGTGTGTCTCTCTCACGCACACGCGCGCGGGACTTGGCTGCTTATCGATCAGCGACGTGCGCGTGGCCGGCACCCTTCATCATCATCATCTTCTGGTAAGTCACATTTTCCCTCCTCTTCGTCACTTTGCTGCAATATT
>NC_084560.2:33870420-33990420 GCF_033978685.3 Nerophis lumbriciformis
CAAATTGTTTAAGAACAACATTTCTCAACCAGCTATTGTAAGGAATTTAGGGATTTCACCATCTACGGTCCGTAATATTATCCATCAAAAGGTTCAGAGAATCTGGAGAAATCACTGCACATAAGCGGCAATGCTCGTGACCTTGGATCCCTCAGGCGGTACTGCATCAAAAAACGACATCAGTGTGTAAAGGATATCACCACATGGGCTCAGGAACACTTCAGAAAACCACTGTCAGTAACTACAGTTGGTCGCTACATCTGTAAGTGCAAGTTAAAACTCTACTATGCAAAGCGAAAGTCATTTATCAACAACACCCAGAAACGCTTCGCTGGGCCCGAGCTCATCTAAGATGGACTGATGCAAAGTAGAAAAGTGAAAGTACCAATGATTGTCAGACACTAGGTGTGGTGAAATGATCCTCTGTATTTGACCCATCACCCTAGTGTTCTGTGGTCTGACGAGTCCACAATTCAAATTGTTTTTGGAAACTGTGGACGTTGTATCTTTCGGAACAAACAGGAAAAGAACCATCGGGATTGTTATAGGCACAAAGTTAAAAGCCAGCATCTGTGATGGTATGGGGGTGTATTAGTGCCCAAGGCATGGGTAACTTACACATCTGTGAAGGAGTCATTAATGCTGAAAGGTACATACAGGTTTTGGAGCAACATATGTTGCCATCCAAGCAACGTTATCATGGACGCCCCTGCTTATTTCAGCAAGACAATGCCAAGCCACGTGTTACAACAGTGTGGCTTCATAGTAAAAGAGTGCGGGTACTAGACTGGCCTGCCTGTAGTCCAGACCTGTCTCTCATTGAAAATGTGTGGCGCAATATGAAGCCTAAAATACCACAACGGAGACCCCCGGACTGTTGAACAACTTAAGCTGTACATCAAGCAAGAATGGGAAAGAATTCCACTTAAAAAAATGGTCTCCTCAGTTCCCAAATGTTTACTGAGTGTTGTTAAAAGGAAAGACCATGTAACACAGTGGTAAAAATGCCCCTGTGACAACTTTTTTGCAATGTGTTGCTACCATTAAATTCTAAGTTAATGAATATTTGCAAAAAAAAATAAAAATTTCTCAGTTCGAACATTAAATATCTTGTCTTTGCAGTCTATTCAATTGAATATACGTTGAAAATAATTTGCAAATCATTGTATTCTGTTTTTATTTACCATTTACACAACATGCCAACTTCACGGGTTTTGAGTTTTGTACATACATGTCCTTTAAAACTGACATTGATACAACATTGATTATACATACATGTCCTTTTAAAACTCATATTGATACAACGTTGATTATACATACATGTCCTTTAAAACTGACATTGATACAACATTGACGTACATGTCCTTTAAAACTGACATTGATACAATGTTGATTATACATACATGTCCTTTAAAACTGACATTGATACAACATTGATTACACGTACATGTCCTTTAAACATGACTTCATAACAACGTTGATTATACATACATGTCCTTTAAAAGTGACATTGATATAACGTTGGTTATACATACATGTCCTTTAAAACTCACATTGATACAACGTTTATTATACATACATGTCCTTTAAAACTCACATTGATACAACGTTGAATATACATACATGTCCTTTAAAACTGACATTGATACAACATTGATTATACATACATGTCCTTTAAACATGACATTGATACAACATTGATTATACATACATGTCCTTTAAAACTGACATTGATACAACATTGATTATACATACATGTCCTTTAAACATGACTTCTTAGCAACGCTGATTATACATACATGTCCTTTAAAACTGACATTGATACAACTTTGATTATACATACATGTCCTTTAAACATGACTTCTTAACAACGCTGATTATACATACATGTCCTTTAAAAGTGACATTGATACAACGTTGATTATACATACATGTCCTTTAAAACTTACATTAATACAACATTGATTATCCATACATGTCCTTTAAAACTCACATTGATACAACGTTGATTATACATACATGTCCTTTAAAAGTGACATTGAAATAACGTTGGTTATACTGTACATACATGTCCTTTAAAACTCACATTGATACAACGTTGATTATACATACATGTCCTTTAAAACTGACATTGATACAACATTGTCCTTTAAACATGACTTCTTAACAACGCTGATTATACATACATGCCCTTTAAAAGTGACATTGATACAACGTTGATTATACATACATGTCCTTTAAAACTTACATTAATACAACATTGATTATACATACATGTCCTTTAAAACTCACATTGATACAACGTTGATTATACATACATGTCCTTTAAAAGTGACATTGAAATAACGTTGGTTATACTGTACATACATGTCCTTTAAAACTCACATTGATACAACATTGATTATACATACATGTCCTTTAAAACTGACATTGATACAACATTGATTATACGTACATGTTCTTTAAACATGACTTCTTAACAACGTTTATTATACATACATGTCTTTTAAAACTGACATTGATACGTTGATTATACATACACGTCCTTTAAAAATTACTTCTTAACAACATTGATTATACATACATGTCTTTAAAACTGACATTGATACAACGTTGATTATACATACATGTCTTTAAAACTGACATTGATACAACGTTGATTATACATACATGTCCTTTAAAAGCTGACTTTTAAACAACGTTGATTATACATACATGTCCTTTAAAACTTACATTAATACAACATTGATTATACATACATGTCCTTTAAAACTCACATTGATACAACGTTGATTATACATACATGTCCTTTAAAAGTGACATTGAAATAACGTTGGTTATACTGTACATACATGTCCTTTAAAACTCACATTGATACAACGTTGATTATACATAAATGTCCTTTAAAACTGACATTGATACAACATTGATTATACGTACATGTTCTTTAAACATGACTTCTTAACAACGTTGATTATACATACCGGTACATGTCTTTTAAAACTGACATTGATACAACGTTGATTATACATACACGTCCTTTAAAAATTACTTCTTAACAACGTTGATTATACATACATGTCTTTAAAACTGACATTGATACAACGTTGATTATACATACATGTCTTTAAAACTGACATTGATACAACGTTGATTATACATACATGTCCTTTTAAAGCTGACTTTTAAACAACGTTGATTATACATACATGTCCTTTAAAACTTACATTAATACAACATTGATTATACATACATGTCCTTTAAAACTCACATTGATACAACGTTGATTATACATACATGTCCTTTAAAAGTGACATTGAAATAACGTTGGTTATACTGTACATACATGTCCTTTAAAACTCACATTGATACAACGTTGATTATACATACATGTCCTTTAAAACTGACATTGATACAACATTGATTATACGTACATGTTCTTTAAACATGACTTCTTAACAACGTTGATTATACATACCGGTACATGTCTTTTAAAACTGACATTGATACAACGTTGATTATACATACACGTCCTTTAAAAATTACTTCTTAACAACGTTGATTATACATACATGTCTTTAAAACTGACATTGATACAACGTTGATTATACATACATGTCTTTAAAACTGACATTGATACAACGTTGATTATACATACATGTCCTTTTAAAGCTGACTTTTAAACAACGTTGATTATACATACATGTCCTTTTAAAACTCACATTGATACAACGTAGATTATACATACATGTCCTTTAAAACTGACATTGATACAACATTGACGTACATGTCATTTTAAACTGACATTGATACAATGTTGATTATACATACATGTCCTTTAAAACTGACATTGATACAATGTTGATTATACATACATGTCCTTTAAAACTGACTTTGATACAATCTTGATTATACATACATGTCCTTTAAAACTGACATTGATACAACATTGATTATATGTACATGTACTTTAAACATGACTTCTTAACAACGTTGATTATACATACATGTCCTTTAAAACTGACATTCATACAACGTTGATTATACGTACATGTCCTTTAAAACTGACTTCTTAACAATGTTGATTATACATACATGTCCTTTAAAAGTGACATTGATACAACGTTGATTATACATACATACATGTCCTTTAAAACTTACATTAATACAACATTGATTATACATACATGTCCTTTAAAACTGACTTTGATACGTTGATTATACATACATGTCCTTTAAAAGTGACATTGATATAGCATTGATTATACATACATGTCCTTTAAAACTCACATTGATACAACATTGATATACATACCGGTACATGTCTTTTAAAACTGACTTCTAAACAACATTACAAAATAGTTGTATTTGTAAATTGAGACAACGTTGGATCTACGTTGTTGGTTGGGAAATGACCAAATTTCAATGGTCAAACCAACATCAGAACCAGGCATTGACTACACGTTGACAAAAGACATGTTGTTTCAACGTTAGGTTAACGTCATGATCTAATTCAACAAGTTGTCAATGTTGTTTCAATGTCTTGTGCCTGCTGGGAATAGTCTGTTCCAGGGTCAAGCTGTGTCCGTCACGTGTACAGGCAACGTTTTAAGTCGCGTTCTCGACATCCTTGAATCGCGCGACATTTACCGAATCCTTAAATAAACGCCAAACTCCTCATGTGAGGAGCCTTGGAGGAGGTACCAGAGCGTGCAATGCCGCTTCCTGCTGTCGAGTGTCACCTTTCTCCTTCTTCTTCATCGGCTGAGTGCTGATGAATCTTTGATAACTCAGCACTTTGTCAAGGAAGTGATGTCACCTGTCTCACCTTTCCGGACAGTGAGTCACGTGGCTGACACTTACCTGATCAAACCTCATGTAGACCTGAGTCACGTGTTGGGATGTGTCGTTCACATTTGACCCCACCCGGAACCAACTTTCGTTACGTTTAAAATTGTATTTTTTAACATAACATTTAAAAATGAGCTGATCCTAACAACTGTGCTGTCCAGTTGTTGTATTTGACAATTTACTGTACCATATGAATGCTATTTGCAACGCACTTCCAAACCATTAGATGGCAAATCTGTATATGTTGCGTCCAACACAGTGTTTATACTGTAAGCACTGTGCTTATTACAGATCAGCTGTTTGAGTTTAACAATCATCTTGGTTGTGGTTTTCCTGAACAAATTTGGAGGTGTTGAAATCGCCATGTAAAATCGATAATGCTAATAGTAGCCTGTCTATGGCAAATCCAATGTAAATTAGCATCTAGCTAGCACATTTTGAAAGAGTGGAGCCTTACTTTACGTTGGAGTGTTTTCTAGCAAGCATACTTGCTTTGTTGGTGTTTGTCAGATTCAAACACTGATGACATCTATTAAACAGACGAAGAAGCAAGGAATCAAACAGAGACAGAATTAAATTTGGCTTAATGAAGAGAGCGCCTTTATTTGGACTTTCCCTGATTACATGGCAACAGCGTTTTTTAAAGGAAGGGGGTCGTAAACAGCCGCTGCCTTTGGTCACAAAACAGTTCAAAGAAAAAGTGCCTGGAGGGGAGTCAGGTCCTGCTTCCTCTCCGCTTTGTAGATCTCGGGTCAAGACAAAATCTTCCTGTGGATTACAATATATCAAAGAAACCGACACCTTCATGTCGCTACCCATCCTACACAGTGGAGTTTTACAAGCCTTTTGCCTGGTAGGATCAAAGACAGCTTTTGTCCTCTCGCCGGGAACTCATGGCAACACAAAGTTTTGTGATAACTTAGATACAATTATTATGACAGTGTTGTTTGGTTGAGTCCACCTTGACTGATTGTTTACGTACGCCGGTCTTTAGTCTGCAACCGGACGTGGCAAGTCTGAAACCGGATGTGGACTCACATGCAACAAAACCTTGGATTGTATCGATACCGGGTAGTACTTAGGGAATTCCTATAAACGTACCAAACTCGGTAGCCTGGAGTAGTCACGTGTCTGAAATGAAGTATACTGAGTGCTCTGTGTAATTAGAGTGTGGTTTTTTTGATGGCGTAGCGCTGTCCCGAATCCATTACAGTCATTAGGCACTTAACGGCTATGAAACCAGAGTCCCTTGCCAAGATGGCGACTATTATGTTAAGTTTCACCATTTTGCAGATAGTGAGTGCACTGCATTGGCCTTCTCTCATGCACTCAAAATGTTAAATCTTAGTGCGCCGGTGGACTAGCTTTGCAACGAATAGCTCACAGCTGTGACAGGTCAAAGGGCAGATTACATCTGGTGGGGGACGGAGATGGGGGCGGAGTCACAGGAAGTGTCAGTGCCGCTTTGGAGGCTCACTAATCTCTATGAACACGCACACGCGCACTTTAATGTGCGGATTATAATCTCAATCCTGCAATCCTTTGCCTGTAAGCGTGTGTGTGTGTGTGTGTGTGTGTGTGTGTGTGTGTGTGTGTGTGTGTGTGTGTGTAACAACACTGTGTGTCATCTGTGATGTTTGCCGAGACAACATCATGGTCATGTGACTGACTCCCCACCTCTATAAAGTGAAATTACTGCCAAAACTCCACAAACACAAAAATGTTTTTACTCATGCTCAACAATTTGCAAGTAGAACAATACATTTTTTGCAAGTACAAAAGGATTTGCAGATATAAAAACAATTTTCTTCAATTAGAAAAACGATTCCCTTTAAAAAAAAAAATAATTAAAAAAATTCTGCTAATAAAGAGTTATTGGCACGGAAAAAAAATGTCCATTAAAAAAACTATACACATTTTTTCAATTAAAAAAACAATTTGCACGTAAAAACTATTTTCTTCAATTAAAATACGATTCGCAAGTAAAAAAATAATAATTTCTTCAATTAAAAAAATTATTTGCAAGAAAAAAAAAACTGTTTTCTTCAATTAAAAAACTATTTTAAAAAAATTAAAAGAGTGATTTGGAAGTAAAAAAAAAAAGAAAAAGTTCTCAATTAAATAGGCGATTCGCAAATAGAAAAACTATTTTCTTCAATGAACAAAAACATTTGCAAATTAAAAAATAAAAATTTTAACGATTTGTTTTTCAATAAAAAAAACAATTTTTTCAATTAAAATACGATCCGCAAGTAAAAAAAAAGAAAAATTAAAACAAGTATTTGCAAGTAAAAAAACTATTTTCTTCAATTAAAAAGGTAATTCACAAGTTAAAAAAAAAAAAAAAAATCATTGAAAAAAAACATTCGCAAGTTAAAAAATAAAAATGTTCTTCAATGAAAATAACTATTCGCAAGAAAAAAAAATCAAATTTTTTGAAAAATTAAAAAAATTATTTGAATGTAAAAAACTATTTTCTCCAGTTAAAAACGATTTGCAAGAAGAAAACAAATCAAGTAAACGATCCGCAAGTAAAAAAACAAACTATTTTCAATAATTAAAAAAAAGGATTTGCAAGTAAAAAAAAAAGTTTTTCCTTTAATTAAAAAAAGTATTTGCAGGTAAAAAAAACCCAAAACGATTTTCTTCAATAAAAAAAAACAATTCGCAAGTATAAAACTATTTTTTGCAAGTAAAAAAACGATTCCCTTGTATATATATAAAACAAATCTACTAATAAAAAAAATAAATATCAATTTTTTCAATTAAAAAAACCCATTTTGCAGGTATAAAACAATTTCCTTTAAGTAAAAAAAACTTTTGACAATATTATTCCACCCTGCACCATCCACACACTTGCACTCAGACCACCCGCTAAGTCAATTTAAGGTCATCACAGCTACTGCTATATGCGCATGGTGCCGTCCGCCAAAAACAACAAAGAAGAGGAAGCAGGGTGGGGAGTAAAATGCTGTACTGTTCGCCATTTTTCATTCTGCACGGTAAAAGTCAAACTGGTAGAGTTCAAATTTCATGCTGTGACTTCTTTTTACACTTGCGTGACACTTAAAAAACGTGAGTAGAAACACTCCCTATACAAGTGATAAAGTGTTTATGGTGACACTGACACGGGTTATTTCTATCTATACTTTTTCACCTCGGTACAATCCACACTTTTATCGGCATTTTGTGAGAAAAGGGCATGAAAAGAGTTCCTTGGCGGAGGTAAAGGGACCCACTTCTTTGCGTGTCTTCTTGCCAGTGCACGTATTGTGTGCGACTATCAGCTGCCTGTGGCCTGAAGGCAAACGTTGACCACTCGTCAACGTCTTTTCACATTTCCATTTGCCTCTTTTGTGCGTGTGTGTGTGGGTGTGTGTGCGTTAAAGCCCCTCCCCCGTCCACCAGTGACCCACTGAAGAAGATGAGGTTAAGTGCTTCTGGTATGGTTCCCATAGGAAATGATACAACTAATCCGTTCCAGGGTCAAACTATGGTCCTTGTTTTGTTTTTTTTAAATTATGAGTTGCAAAAAAAAAAAAAGAGTTCAGGTCATGTGACCACACACACACTCCCAATTCGCGCGCTTTCACACGTGCACGTAGCATTTTGAGCGCACACGTGAACGCACTTGTGCACAGAATGCCACCAGAAAGTCAGATTACTTCTAGACCTCCACCCCAGATCACACCTCACTCCTACCCACTTCTCCAAAGTGGGCTGGCTCAGGGTGGAGGACAGAGTAAAACAACTTGCACTGAGCCTGGTCTATAAAATCCGCTACACCTCCCTGATTCCGAAGTACATGTCAAACTACTTCCTTAACGTAAATGACTGCCATAACCACAACACCAGGGGGAGCTCCACTAACCACGTTAAACCCAGATTCCGATCTAACAAAGGTCTTAACTCATTCTCTTTCTATGCCACATCAATATGGAATGCACTCCCAACAGGTGCAAAAGAAGGGGCATCTCTATCCTCCTTCAAATATATATCTGTATCATGAATCAATTTAAGTGGATCCCGACTTAAACAAGTTGAAAAACTTATTGGGGTGTTACCATTTAGTGGTCAATTGTACGGAATATGTACTGTACTGTGCAATCTACTAATAAAAGTTTAAATCGATCAATCAATGACTTCTCTTTCTAAGTGATGAAGACTCTCAGGCCCCACCCCTTCCTGGAGGGCGGGCCAACCTTCAACCTGGTGGGGGCGTGTCCGCAGCAGATGGACACACCTGCTGTCGGCTCGTCAGCTGAGCAGACGACAGGTGAGCGCCGCCCACCGCCGTGAGTCGTACTTTACTGCTACCTGTGTGTGTGTGACTCCGCCCTCCTTGTGATCGCTTAGCTGCTGGCTCCGCCTACTCGCTCTGCGCCGTGTGCAACTTGCAGCTAACCTCGGCGGCTCAAGCTCAGCTGCACTACAACGCTCGCTCTCACCTGCGCCGCGTACGCCAGATGAAGGCGGGCGGGATGGGCGGACAGGTGGCAGGTACGCCCCCCTCCCCCCAATCAATATTAGCATCATGATCTTGTTAGCATCGTTAGCGGTATTAGTGTTGTTAGCATCTGTCGCAGTGTAAGTGGAATTAGTGGTGTTAGCATCTTTAGCATGTTGGTAGTGTTAGCAGAATTTGAGGTGTTAGCATTTTGAGCGTGTTAGTGTTAGCAGAGTTAATGGTAAGAATCTTTAGCGTGTTAGCAGAATTAGTGATGTTAGCATCTTTAGCATGGCAACAGTGTTAGCAGAATTAGTGTTGTTATAGTATCTTTAGCATGTTAGCAGTGTAAGCCGAATTAGAGGTGTTAGCATTTTGAGCATGTTACCAGTGTTAGTGGTAAGCATCTTTAGTGTGTTAGCAGAATTATTGATTTTAGCATGTTAGCAGTCTTAGCAGAATTTGTGGTGGAAGCGTCATTAGTATGTTAGCAATGTAAGCAGAATTAGGGGTGTTGGCATCTTGAGAGTTTGCTAAGCATCTTTAGTGTGTTAGCAGAAATTGGGATTTTAGCATCTTTAGCATGTTAGCAATGTTGGGAGAATTTGTAGTACAAGCATATTTAGCATTTTAGCAGTGTCAGGAGAATTTGTGGTGTAAGCATCTTTAGCATGTTAACAGTGTTAGCAGAATTAAAGATGTTAGCATCTTGAGCATGTTAAAAGTGCAGAATTAGTAACCGTGTCAGCAAACTTAATTGTTTATGCAACTTTAGCATGTTAGCAGGGTTAGCAGAATTAGTGATTTTAGTGTCTTTTGCATTTTAGCAGGATTAGTAGTGTTAGCATCTTCAGCATTTCAACAGTGTTAGCAGAATTAGTAGTGTTAGCATCTTTAGCATTTCAACAGTGTTAGCAGCGACCTCAGTGGCGTTGGCAGCGCAGTGTGCCATTATGTGACAATGAATCACGTGTCGGACGCTGTTGTCTTCCAGCGGGGGGGCCGTCCAAGCTCCTCCCCTTGGCGTCCGGTCTTCGCTGTCTGGCTGGACAAGTGCAAACGTCAGAGCCCAGCGCCCCCCTGTGTTCAACTACAGGTAGGACAACTACTTGCAGTGGGGAGGGGGCGGGGCTTGTTGGTATGGCATCGACATGCACGTGACTAATTGTTTGTAAACAAGGCCACATGGGGATGACCGCGTTGTCATGGCAACCACTGGAATTTTTTTTTTTTCATGGTCGCTCAAATCTGACCGACAGCTGTGTGTGTGCATGTGCGCGCGCGTGTGTTTGTGTGTGTGTGTGTGTGTGTGTGTGTGTGTGTGTGTGTGTGTGTGTGTGGTCAACTTTGACCTCAGCCTGTGGATGATGGCGTTAGCTCCGCCCACACACCTGTCACTCCGGCATAAACCATCCCCACACCTTAGTCAGGTTCTGTGGCGTTGCTGCTCCCCCTGCTGGTGAAATCACGATGTAACTGTTATGACGTCATCATCATCACCTCCTCAATGCAGAAGCTCATTGGAAAAATGACACTGTGACATTTAACACTCTTTAATTATATTTACATCTTTAACAATTAACACACACACAGCTGTAATTTCATTCCGTGTGTGTATCGGTGTACACTCATGAAACATTCACACACACACGCACGAACACACACTCACACACACATACTGGTTATCATTTGGAATGGGGACCAAGTTTTTGATCATCACTGGTGGGGACCACCCTTTTGTTGTGGAGGCATAAACAAAATGAGGTAAAATGGCCACTGCCCAGTTAGCTCATACACGTCTTTAAATCTCTGGATTGATGAAGTAATGTGCTGATCATTCTTACTGGGGACCCTGGGGAAAAAGAGTTAATATGGTTCATGGGGACCAAATTTAAATAATTTTGCATAATTCACACTAATTTGTACGTGACTACTGAGGACCATTTAAAAAAAAAAAAAGTTCAAATTAAATATGACATGATCCTCAGAATACAGCACTACAGCTGTCCTCTTATAGGAAGTTTCACCACTTAAATGTAGCCCGATGAGGGGGCTGCTGTGCAAATGTCTCACACTCAAACTAACCAGTAAACATGTTTTATGGGCCAACGCTTAAAAATCACTTAGGTATCTTCAGAATGGATCTGACTATCATTTAAAAAGGTTTCCCTTTAGGGCAGTGGTCCCCAACCGGTCCATGGATCGATTGGTACCGAGCCGCACAAGAAATTAAAAAAAAAATTTAAAACATTTTTATTTTATTTTTTATTTTTTATTAAATCAACATAAAAAACACAAGATACACTTACAATTAGTGCACCAACCCAAAAAACCTCCCTCCCCCATTTACACTCATTCACACAAAAGTGTTGTTTCTTTCTCTTATTAATATTTCTGGTTCCTACATTATATATAAATATAGATCAATACAGTCTGCAGGAATACAGTCCGTAAGCACACATGATTGTATTTTTTTATGAGAAATTTTTTTTAATTTTTTTAAATACCATAACCCCTCCCCCTCACCCTCCGGTCCGTGGGACAAATTTTCAAGCGTTGACCGGTCGCAGTTACAAAAAGGTTGGGGACCACTGCTTTAGGGGACCTCTTTTTTTGGTCCCCATACCGTCAGAGGTCCCCTAAAGGTGACTGTGTAAACAGATCGATGTCCCCATTAAGTAAGTATTGCCAGAACACACACACACACACACACACACACACACACACACACACACACACACACACACACACACACACACACACAGTCCATTACGGGATGCTCGTTCAGTCATGACAAGCTCTTTGGCCTCCTCCTCCAGGCTGACATCTGTGTGTGTGTGTGTGTGTGTGTGTGTGTGTGTGTGTGTGTGTGTGTGTGTGTGTGTGTGTGTGTGTGTGTGTGTGTGTGTGTGTGTGTGTGTGTAGCAGCCAGGTCAGATGATGTCATCATCACAATACAAATACTAATGTGTCCAAGTTGTGCATATGATGTGTATTTATGGTGCATACATACTTGGGCTCTGAATCTTTGGGTGTCCCACGATTCGATTCAATATAGATTCTTGGGGTCACGATTCGATTCAAAATCGATTTTTATTTCTTTAAATTCAACACGATTCTCGATTCAAAAACGATTTTTTTCCCGATTCAAAACGATTCTCTATTCATTCAATACATAGGATTTCAGCAGGATCTACCCCAGTCTGCTGACATGCAAGCAGAGTAGTAGATTTTTGTAAAAAGCTTTTATAATTGTAAAGGACAATGTTTTATCAACTGATTGCAATAATGTAAATTTGTTTTAACTATTAAATGAACCAAAAATATGACTTATTTTATCTTTGTGAAAATATTGGACACAGTGTGTTGTGAAGCTTATGAGATGCGATGCAAGTGTAAGCCACTGTGACACTATTGTTCTTTTTTTTTTTTTATTTTATAAATGTCTAATGATAATGTCAATGAGGGATTTTTAATCACTGCTATGTTGAAATTGTAACTAATATTGATACTGTTGTTGATAATATTTATTTTTGTTTCACTACTTTTGGTTTGTTCTGTGTCGTGTTTGTGTCTCCTCTCAATTGCTCTCTTTATTGCAGTTCTGAGTGTTGCAGGGTCGGGTTTGGTTTCGGAATTGGATTGCATTGATATGGTATTGCTGTGTATTGTTTTGTTGGATTGGTTAATTAGAAAAATAAGAATAAAAAATTAAATTAAATTAATAAATAAATACATTTTAAAAAAATCGTTTTTTAAAAATGAGAATCGATTCTGAATCGCACAACTTGAGATTCGCAATTTGAATTCGAATCCATTTTTTCCCACACCCCTAATACATACTAATATACACGCTAACAACTCTGTTGTCACGGCGACAGAGTGGCTCCTTGTAAGTTATTAGCACAGTTGCGCCAATGAGCTGTCAAAATGTTGTAAAAACCCCTACTTCCTTGGCACAGTCGCTGCTGTTACACTAGTATGGGTGTGTGTCACGTCCCTCCATCAGGGGACCCTGGGTTACCTCCACCAAGCGAGCAGGTTCCGCCAGAAAGCCAAATGGGCATACTTGCCAACCCTCCCGAATTTTCCGGGAGACTCCCGAAATTCAGCGCCTCTCCCGAAAACCTCCCGGGACAAATATTCTCCCGAAAATCTCCCGATTTTCAGCCGGAACTGGAGGCCACGCCCCCTCCAGCTCCATGCGGACCTGAGTGAGGACAGCCTTTTTTCACAACGGGAGGACAACAGGGTGACAAGAACTAAATCATCCAGACGAGATAAATTGTATTATTATGTTTATCTTACCTAAAAATAAATATATTTATTAATTTTTTTTTTTAAAAACTAAAAAAATGTTTACTATATTTTGCTAAAAACATCAAAATTAATTGTATTTTTATTTGTATTTTTTCTGACTCCTTATTACATCCAGGCATTAGAATTATACATTAAAATAAACATATTTGAAATAATACATTTTAAATTATCATAATAATTAATTTAAAATGACCATATTTAATTATTAAAATAATTGCTTGTTTATCAACAACTTTAGCATTTTATTCATTACATTTTGAAGCTCTCAGAAGCCAAGTTATGTTATATTCCTTAAGATTTATTTATGCAAGTTTGAAGTATCAATTATCTAAACACAGTTTTGTTTGAATATTTTCAGGATGTAGATATATATGTATATATATATATATATATATATATGTGTATATATATATATATATATATATATATATGTATATGTATATGTATATGTATGTATGAAATACTTGACTTGGTGAATTCTAGCTGTCAATATACTCCTCCCCTCTTAACCACGCCCTGCCCCACCCCCGACCACGCCCCCACACCCCACCTCCCGAAATCGGAGGTCTCAAGGTTGGCAAGTATGCAAATGGAAGCATATTTACCTGATAAAGGTGATAAAAAGAAAACAAAGGCTGACATTCCGGTGACGGTGTTCACGTGGCAGCCGTGTGACATCATCTGTAAGTAGTGCTCATCTCTGTCTTGTTGCCGCGATCACGTTTCCCCTCTGGGGGCCAAAAACGGCAGCGGGGGGATTAGGAAGAGACACCCCGTGTTGACAGGCCGCCACTTTGGGTAGCGATGACGCGGCGGTCACCTGATCCGCCCCCCGGGCTGCTTGTCTTTTGAGGCGTGCGCTCGGGAGGAGATGAGCACCTTTCAGGAAACTTCTCTGGAGGACGCTTGTCAGGTAGGTCACTTCCTGTTAGACACAGGTGCGAGTCATGGGGTGTCAGCACTTCCCAAGTAGGTGTCGAGGAGGGGCGTGAGAGGACCATTTTGTCTTTTTATTAGTGCTTCAATGATTCTCCAGCAATGTCAACTTGGGGGTGAGAGGCAGTATTTGTGTTTTTATTCAAGTCTGAATGATTCACAAGCCCCTAACTAGGTCAAATTTGGGGAAGGGGGGCGTGAGAGGCAGTAATCGTGTTTTTATTCATGCTTGAACAATTCACAAGCTTTCAGCTAGTCAATGTGGGGGGTCGTTAGAGGCAGTATTTGTGTTTTTATTCATGTTTGATTGATACACAAGCTTTCTTGTGTATTTTCTTGTGTTTCAAGTACATGGGGCCGTCAAAGAGGCCGGGGGTCAATTTGGGGGGGCGTGAGAGGCAGTAATCGGGTTTTATTCATGTTTGATTGATACACAAGCTTTCAGCTAGTCAATTTGGGGAGTGTGAGAGGCAGTATTTGTGTTTTTATTCATGTTTGGTTGATACACAAGCTTTCAGCTTGTCAATTTGGGGGGGCGTGAGAGGCAGTATTTGTGTTTTTATTCAAGTCTGGATGATTCACAAGCCTCTAACTAGGTCAAATTTGGGGTAGGGGGGCATGAGAGGCAGTCTTTTTTTTTTTTTTTTTCATGTTTGATTGATACACAAGCTTTCAGCCAGTCAATTTGGGGAGGGGGACGTGAGAGGCAGTATTTGTGGTTTTATTGAAGTCTGAATGATTCACAAGCCCCTAACTAGGTCAAATTTGGGGTAGGGGGCGTGAGAGGCAGTAATCGTGTTTTTATTCATGTTTGATTGATACACAAGCTTTCAGCTAGTCAATTTGGGGGGGCGTGAGAGGCAGTAATTGTGTTTTTATTCATGTTTGATTGATACACAAGCTTTCAGCCTGTCAATTTGGTGGGGCGTGAGAGGCTGTAATTGCGTTTTTATTCATGTTTGATTGATACACAAGCTTTCAGCTGGTCAATTTGGGGCGGCGTGAGAGGCAGTATTGGTGTTTTTATTCATGTTTGATTGATACACAAGCTTTCAGCTAGTCAATTTGGGGGGCGTGAGAGGCAGTATTTGTGTTTTTATTCATGTTTGATTGATACACAAGCTTTCAGCCTGTCAATTTGGTGGGGAGTGAGAGGCTGTAATTGCGTTTTTATTCATGTTTGATTGATACACAAGCTTTCAGCTAGTCAATTTGGGGGGGTGTGAGAGGCAGTATTTGTGTTTTTATTCATGTTTGATTAATACACAAGCTTTCAGCCTGTCAATTTGGTGGGGCGTGAGAGGCTGTAATTGCGTTTTTATTCATGTTTGATTGATACACAAGCTTTCAGCTAGTCAATTTGGGGCGGCGTGAGAGGCAGTATTGGTGTTTTTATTCATGTTTGATTGATACACAAGCTTTCAGCTAGTCAATTTGGGGGGGCGTGAGAGGCAGTAATCGTGTTCATGCTTGAACGATACACAAGCCTCTGTCAATCTGGGGTGGGCGTAAGAGGTGGTATTCATTGTTTTATTCATGCTTGAACACGCCTCATGCTAGTACGGTACAAGGGGAGGTGTGAGAGGCAGTCTTTGTATATTGAAATGGCCAAATTAATCCCTCAACCCACATCTTTATCCGGATCTGCACCTAAATGCTTCTTAAAGTTTGACGAGTACAACAAAACCTTTTGTGCTTGGTGGAGGTAGAACCCCCTCACCCCCCAAATAAAGCAGAATTTTACAAAATGTCATGACTCCTCTCTCATACTGGAGTGGGGGTCTTTTATTTTGAAGGGCCCCCCATATTAAACATCCACTTTAAAAATAGACAAGGTAATGTTACTGTCATGAATGTGTCGCTGACAGCTGTTTGATTGTTGTCACCTTGTTGACCACTTGGTTGAACCCTGATTTACACACACACACACACACACACACACACACACACACACACACACACACACACACACACACACACACACACACACACACACACACACACACACACACACCCACACACGCGCACACACACACCAAGGTCATGTGAGGACACCTAACATTAGAACACGGCGTCCTGTTCCTACTGCTTCTATGTGTAAATGTTCCTAATACCGTAGTACAGTAAGAGTACACACACTACATGTAAATGTTACTAATACTGTAGTACAGTAAGAGTACACACACTACGTGTAAATGTTACTAATACTGTAGTACAGTAAGCGTACACACTGTATGTGTAAATGTTCCTGATATAGTAGTACAGTAAGAGTACACACACTGTGTGTAAATGTTCCTAATACTGTAGTACAGTAAGAGTGCACACACTGTGTATGTGTACATTTTCCTAATATTGTAGTACAGTAAGAGTACACACACTACGTGTAAATGTTCCTAATACTGTAGTACAGTAAGAGTACACACAATGTGTGTAAATGTAACTAATACTGTGTAACAGTAAGAGTACACACACTGTGTATGTGTAAATGTTCCTAATACTGTAGTACAGTTAGAGTACACACACTGTGTATGTGTAAATGTTCCTAATACTGTAGTACAGTAAGATTACACACACTAGATGTAAATGTTCCTAATACTGTAGTACAGTAAGAGTACACACACTGTGTATGTGTAAATGTTCCTAATACTGTAGTACAGTAAGAGTACACACACTGTGTATGTGTAAATGTTCCTAATACTGTAGTACAGTAAGAGTACACACACTAAGTGTTTGTGTAAATGTTCCCAATACAGTAGTACAGTAAGATTACACACACTAGATGTAAATGTTCCTAATACTGTAGTACAGTAAGAGTACACACACTAGGTGTATGTGTAAATGTTCCTAATACTGTAGTACAGTAAGAGTACACACACTGTGTATGTGTAAATGTTCCTAATACTGTAGTAGAGTAAGAGTACACACACTACCTGTAAATGTTCCCAATACTGTAGTACAGTAAGAGTACACACACTGTGTATGTGTAAATTTTCCTAATATTGTAGTACAGTAAGAGTACACACACTACGTGTAAATGTTCCTAATACTGTAGTACAGTAAGAGTACACACACTGTGTATGTGTAAATTTTCCTAATATTGTAGTACAGTAAGAGTACACACACTACGTGTAAATTTTCCTAATATTGTAGTACAGTAAGAGTACACACACTACGTGTAAATGTTCCTAATACTGTAGTACAGTAAGAGTACACACACTGTGTGTAAATGTTCCTAATACTGTAGTACAGTAAGAGTACACACACTATGTGTATGTGTAAATGTTCCTAATACTGTACTACAGTAAGAGTACACACACTGTGTTTGTGTAAATGTTCCCAATACAGTAGTACAGTAAGAGTACAAAGAATACATGTACTAGTAATACTTTCTTGCCTGATAGGTGGCGCTGGAGGTTCGTCCGTCCTAATGAAACCCTTCTTGCCTTTCCCCATGGACGCCGTTGCGCCAGTCGCACTGTTTCCAAACTTCAACACGGTGTGTGTGTGTGTGTGTGTACTGTACACGTGTGTGTACATATTTATACACACGACTGGCAACAATTTGTACTTGGAACAGAGCGTTGCCACTGTGTCCACAGATGGACCCCGTGCAGAAGGCCGTCATCAACCACACGTTTGGTGGCGTGGCGGCCAAGAAGAAACAGGTGATCACGTGCGGCGTCTGCCGGCTGAGGTTCAACTCTGACGTGAGTGACGGGCTCTAGCCCCGCCCCCTGGCAGAGGCACTTGATTGACAGCTGCTGTGGTCCAGTCGCAGGCGGCGTCTCACTTCCGAGGCGGGCGTCACGCCAAGAAGGTCAAGTCCCAGGAGAACAAGACCAATGGCAGTGGCTCCAGGAAGGCAGGCTCCGCCCCTCCGATGAGCACCAATCAGCACACAGGTTGTTGGAACATCATGGATGATGATTCATCTTCTTCAACTTGTCTTCTTTTTTATCTTCCTTTTCTTCTCCTTCTTCTGTCCTATTTCATTTTCTTATTCACCTTCTCTCTTTTGTTCTTCTTCTCTTTCTTACCCCATCCTTTCTTTCTCCTCCTTTTCCTTCTCTTCTTCTTTTTGTTCATCCTCTTCCTTTTTCCTTTTCTTCCTGTTCTTCTGTTTCTTTTTTCTTCTATTTCTTCTTCCTCTTTGTTCTTGTCATCTCCTTTCCCTTCTTCTTTTTTCTTTCTTCTTTTTTCCTTTTTATTCCTTTTATTATATTCTTCATCTTATGCTGCTGCTTTTTCTTCTTTTACTTTTTCTTTTTCTTCTTCCTCTTTTTCTACTCTTTCATCATTCTTCCTCCTCTTGTTCTTCTTTATCCTTTGTTCTTCTTTTCTTTCTTGTTCTGCTTAGTTTTTTCTTTTCACTCTCTTATTGTTTTTCTGTTGGTTGCTTCTTCACTTGCACTCCTTCTTCTTCCTCCTCTTCTTCTTCTTTCTTCCTCTTTGTTCTTCTCCTTTTCCTTTTCTACTTATTTTCTTTCTTCTTTGTCTTTTTCTTTAACTTTTTCCCTTTCTTCTTTTTCTTCATTTTTCTTCCTCCTTTTCTTCTTCTTTTCCTTCTCCTTTTTCATCCTCGTTCTTCTCCTCTTTCTTCCTTTCCCCTTTTTTTCTTTCGTCTTCTTTTTGTCTTTCTTCGTCCTGCCCTACAGAGGTCGCCCCTTCCTCACCCTCGTCCAGCCGAGCAGGAAGTGAGACTCCTCCCCCTAGCCCCGCCCCCACTCTCCCCCAGGAAGCCCCGCCCACGGCGGAGTGTGAGGAGGAGAGGGCCAAGCAGCTGATGTATTGTTCCCTCTGCAAGGTGGCCGTCAACTCTCTGTCTCAGCTGGTGGCTCACAATGCAGGTGAGGTGGGCGGGGCCAGTGTCGTTATCTCACCCTCGGCTAACCTTTACCTGCCGGCAGGGTCCAAACACAAGACCATGCTGGACGCTCGCAGCGGCGCCGGTCCCATCAAGTCCTACCCTCGCCCCGGCGCCAAGCCCAAGACGTGCGGCGCAGCCACGGTGAAAGGTTCTGGTCTGCAGAACAAAACCTTCCACTGTCAGACGTGTGACGTCCACGTCAACTCTGAGATACAACTCAAACAGGTTCTACACTTCTTCTCTTTCATCATCATCCCTTCTTCTTCTTCTTCTTCTTCTTCTTCTTCTTCAACTCTGAGATACAACTCAAACAGGTTCTACACTTCTTCTCTTTCATCATCATCCCTTCTTCTTCTTCTTCTTCTTCTTCTTCAACTCTGAGATACAACTCAAACAGGTTCTACACTTCTTCTCTTTCATCATCATCCCTTCTTCTTCTTCTTCTTCAACTCTGAGATGCAACTCAAACAGGTTCTACACTTCTCTTTCATCGTCATCCCTTCTTCTTCTTCTTCTTCAACTCTGAGATACAACTCAAACAGGTTCTACACTTCTTCTCTTTCATCATCATCCCTATTTCAACTCCTTTTACTTCTCTTTTATCATCTTCTTCAACTCCTTATTTTACTTTTCTTTCATCATCATCCCTTCTTCTTCTTCAACTCCTTCTTTTACTTCTCTTTCATCATCATCCTTTCTTCTTCTCCTTCTTTTACTTCTCTTTTATCATCATCCTTTCTTCTTCTTCAACTCCTTCTTTTACTTCTCTTTCATCATCCCTTCTTCTTCAACTCTGAGATACAATTCAAACAGGTGCTACACTTCTTCTCTTTCATCATCATCCCTTCTTCAACTCCTTTTACTTCTCTTTCATCATCCCTTCTTCTTCAACTCCTTTTTCTTCTCTTTCATCATCATCCCTTCGTCTTCTTCAACTCCTTCTTTTACTTCTTTCATCATCATCCTTTCTTCTTTTTCTTCTTCAACTCTGAGATACAACTCAAACAGGTTCAACACTTCTTCTTTTTTGTCATCATCCTTTCTTCAACTCCTTTTACTTCTTTTTCATCATCTTCTTCTTCAACTCCTTATTTTACTTCTCTTTCGTCATCATCCCTTCTTCTTCAACTCCTTTTACTTCTCTTTCATCATCATCCCTTTTTCTTCTTCAACTCCTTCTTTTACTTCTTTTTCATCATCATCCTTTCTTCTTCTTCAACTCCTTATTTTACTTCTCTTTCATCATCATCCCTTCTTCTTCTTCAACTCCTTCTTTTACTTCTCTTTCATTATCATCCCTTCTTCTTCAACTCTGAGATACAACTCACACAGGTTCTACACTTCTTCTCTTTCCTCATCATCCCTTCTTCTTCTTCTTTAACTCCTTGTCTTTCATCATCATCCCTTCTTCTTCAACTCCTTTTTCTTCTATTTCATAATTGTGTTCTTCTTCTTCAACTCTGAGATACAACTCAAACAGGTTCTACACTTCTTCTCTTTCATCCCCTTTTCATTCTTCTTCTTCTTCATCTTCTCCTTTCTCTTCTCCTTCTATTTGTGGAGTGTTCCAGATGTTGTGTCTTTGATGAAGTATTGTTGTTGCAGCACATCACCAGCAGGAGGCACAAGGACCGTGTGGCAGGCAAGCCCAGCAAGTCCAAACACTCTCCTCACAACAACAACGACAACATGAGAACACAACACAGCTCGCTGATGGTGAGTCTTGTTGTCATGGCAACATGTCACTTAGCAACAGTCCTCATGGCCTTTCCTCGCAGGAGCTGGCCAAGTCCCCCTTCCTCCCCCCTCCTCCCTTCGCCTCCTCCCTCCCACCTCGGCCCCACCCCTCCTTGCCCCTCCTCGCCGCCTCCTTCCTGCGTCAGGCGCCAGGACAGATCCGAACGCGCCACCCCTCCCTCCTCTTCGCGCCCTACTGATGCTGACCTTTGGCCTCTCTGGACTCATCTTGGACCAGAACCAAAGAAACTTCCAGAACAAACCTTGGTGTCTCAAGAAGAACCAGAAGAACCTTTGAAAGTAAAAAGTGGACCTGAACCAGAAGCTAGACTTGGATAAGAGGACAAGTGAAGGATTCTGTGACGTCATCAGACTGTTGTCCAATCACCTGCCAGAACTGCAGCGTCAGGCTACTTTCCAGGACCTTTGGGTCGGGACCTGCTTTTGACTCCAGGCCACGAGAGGACATCACGTGACCTCAGAGGAACTTCCTGTCTCATTCACTTCTCACCAGCAGCAGACAACCAGGCTCCGCCCCCTTTCATGAGGTCATGTGACCTGCTCTTACTTTGTGCTTCTTCTCATTTGGTTTGCTTGCTCCTGAACTACTTGAACTGTTGGTATGCTCCTCCTGTGATGAGGATGATGGTGATAGTGATGAGGAAGATGATAATCATGATGGTGATGATAGTGATGAGGATGAGGATGATAGTGATGAGGAAGATGTGAGGATGATTGTGACATTAATGATCATGAAGAAATGGATGAGGATGACTATGGTGAGAATGATGATGGTGATGTGAGGATGACTGATGAGAATGATGAGGAAGATGATAATCATGATGGTGATGATAGTGAGGATGATTGTGACATTAATGATCATGAAGAAATGGATGAGGATGACTATGATGAGAATGGTGATGGTGATATGAGGATGACTATGATGAGGAAGATGATAATCATGATGGTGATGTTATGATAGTGAGGATAATTGTGACATGAATTATGAATAAATGGATGATGATGAGAATGATGACAGTAATGAGGAAGATGATAAGGGTGATGTGATGATAGTGAGGATGATTGTGACATTACTTATGAAGAAGTGGATGAGGAAGATGATAATGATGAGCATTTTGATAATCATCATGGTGATGTGATGATAGTGAGGATGATTGTGACATTAATTATGAAGAAATGAATGAGGATGAAGATGATAGTAATGAGAAAGATGATAATGGTGATGTGATGATAGTGAAGGTGATTGTGACATGAATTATCATGAAGAAGTGGATGAGGATAATGAGTGTGGTTATGATATAAGCTTGATGATAAAAGTTACGATGATGATGCAAGCGTGATGATAATTGTAAGGAGGATGGAGATGATGATGATAAATATGATGATGGCTAGATTTAGGATGATGATGACGACAGAGAATATGTGATGATGAGAATGAAAATAATTATTGCGAGGATAAAGATGATGGTAATTACAATGATGATAGCAAGGACAATAATGATAATTGTCAGGATGATGGCGATAACGCTGTGATGATGATAGTGACGATGATAATTATAATGGCAATAATTAGGATGATAATGATGTGAGGATCATAATGATAAATATGGTGATCATGATATTTATGATGGCAAGAATTAGGATGATCAAGATACATATGATGATGATAATTGTGACGGAGATAAGGACCATGTATATGATGACGATAGTGACAATGATAATTATGATGGCAAGAATTAGGATGATAATGATGGTGATGATAGTGACCATGATAAATATGATGGCAAGAATTAGGATAATAAGGATGGTGATGACGATAATTGTGACGATGAGTATGACAGTTATGATGATGCTGGCGAGGATGATAATATCATTGTAAGGATGATGGAGATAATGGTGTGATGATGATGATGATGGCAGGAATTAAGATGATAGTGATGGGGGGCATGTTGATAACGGTGATGAGGACAATGGAGATGATTATGACGATAAAAGATGATAATGATTATAATAGGGTGATGATGAGGATAATTGTAAGGATGACGGCGATGATAATGAGAAGGGTGGAAAAGATGTGGACTATAATGAGGATGATAATGATGATTGTGAGAATGATGAGGATATTAAAAATAAAGGTGATAATATTGAACCAGAACAAAAAGTACTCTGACTGACGATGTCATCATGATGCAATAACGGAGAGTCTCATACAATCTTGAATAAAAATACAACTTTTATTAGTGAACGTATCTGTTATCCATTGGACATGTCTGATGACCTACTAGAACTTATCTGTTATCCATTGGACATGTCTGACGACCTACTAGAACTTATCTGTTATCCATTGGACATGTCTGACGACCTACAACAACTTATCTCAAAGTCATTTAATCAAAGTTTACTTATATAACCCTAAATCACAAGTGTCTCAAAGGGCTGCAAAAACCACAACATCTGTTATCTATTGGACATGTCTGACGACCTACTACAACTTATCTGTTATCCATTGGACATGTCTGACGACCTACTACAACTTATCTGTTATCCATTGGACATGTCTGACGACCTACTACAACTTATCTGTTATCCATTAGACATGTCTGACGACCTACTACAACTTATCTGTTATCCATTGGACATGTCTGACGACCTACTAGAACTTATCTATTATCCATTGGACATGTCTGACGACCTACTAGAACTTATCTGTTTTCCCTTGGACATGTCTGACGACCTACTAGAACGTATCTGTTTTCCATTGGACATGTCTGACGACCTACTAGAACTTATGTTATCCATTGGACCTGTCTAACGACCTACTAGAACTTATCTGCTATCCATTGGACGTGTCTGACGACCTTCTAGAACTTATCTGTTATCCATTGGACATGTCTAACGACCTACTAGAACTTATCTGTTATCCATTGGACATGTCTGATGACCTACTAGAACTTATCTATTATCCATTGGACATGTCTGACGACCTACTAGAACTTACCTGTTTTCCATTGGACATGTGTGACGACCTACTACAACTTATCTTTTATCCATTGGACATGTCTGACGACCTACTACAACTTATCTTTTATCCATTGGACATGTCTGACGACCTACTAGAACTTATCTGTTATCCATTGGACATGTCTGACGACCTACGAGAACTTATCTGTTATCTATTGGACATGTCTGACGACCTACTATAGGCTCTCATTGGTGTGTCAGCTGATGTTAACATGTCGCTAATGTTAGCTTTTCATTGTACAAACAAACCAATTAAAAAAACATGCTTTTGGTGTACGAACGTTTCCTCCACCCACCGTGTGCCCGGCAGCACATCCATTAGCTACCTTGCTAACTGCCACTTCCTGTGCTTCTCTGCTCGGGCTCCTGCTCTGATAAGACCATGGATAGATAAATCATAAGTGATGGATTAAAAATGCAATACACAAAGTGTAGATATCCTAAAAAAAAATATTATTACTGAAATCTACAGCATTTTTAAAGCACATTTGAAAAACAACAAAGTTGTTAGGTATAAACTCGTTTTTCTCTCTGATCAGGCGATAACACACACCTAAAATGCATAACTCCACAACCAGGAAGTGCTGAGAAGGCTAGACCGTCTGAAGGGACTCTTTCCAGGACCCACACACACCATGGGCTGGATGCAGTGAGTGTGGGTGTGGGTGTGGGTGTCGGCAGGGCGGCTGCCAAGGAGGACAGTTCAGGTCTTTGTTGTTTTGGCTTTGTTACTAAACAGAACGTGGAACCATCACCCTTTTGTTGGGTTTGTTCGATATGCAGTACTTATTTTTGTGTATCAACTTTTATTAAAATGTCAACTTTTGACCAGGCTGGAACCCATTATTCATGTTGACATAGTTTTTCTATGGAGACATTTGCTTCCATAGAGTCCATCAATCAAGGTGGCACTCGTTAGCGCCATGCTAAGCAAAATGTACACGGCGGCCATCTTGGCCAGGTCCACTTTCCCATTTAAGGCAATGCGTTGTGTATTAGAAATAAGTCATAACTGCGATTTTCATGCGGTTTACTTTATTGTCAAGGTAAAAACTTTTTTGTCAAACTCGTAAAACTTCCTTGTGTAAGATTATTCTATTATGACACGGTGTATTTTGCAACACACAGTGCCATCATTTTTGGTGTTTTCGCTCCTGTTGCCATCCACAACAATGTCAATGGCACTCTGCCCCTACTAGCTTAGGCACGCTTGATTTATCCAGTTACTGCCCCCTGTTAGCTACATTAGCACAAATGATAGGTAGCGACGCCACGCGGCAGCTAGCTGGTACATTTACAGGCGTGAAAACAAAAGTAAAAATATTTTGTTACTGTGACGTCAGCAACACGACACTTCTTGTCGCGCCAATGAGCATGAAAATGCTGACTCACCAAGGGTTTTGTTGATGACCAAGGTCCTGCTCATTGGTAGATGGGACACGAGAATCATTGATGAGGTTCTGATGGAAGACCGGAACCGGACTGAACTGGATCAACTAATATGTGACTAGCTTGGTGAACATTCATTAAAGCAGTGTCTTACTGTCCTTATAAGAGGCGTGTCAGGTGAGGAAAGGGGAGGAGTTAGGGGGGAGGAGTCAGTGAGGACCACTTAAAAGGACTCCGACTTGATATTGTGGACGTTAGCGGCGTAAAGAAGGAGTCCACAATGCAGGACTACGAAGACCTGGTGGTGTCTTTCCTGGGGACTTGGGGTCCTTACCAGAGGCGAGTGTTCTTCCTGCTGTGTTTCGCCGTCTTCCCCACGGGGTACAACCTGCTGTGCCCCCTCTTTCTGCTGGCCACGCCCCCGCACACCTGCCGGATCCCCGCCAACGTGAGCCAGAGCTGGATCCAGGCTAGCATCCCAGTCCAGGTCAGAATATATTTCTTCAATTGTCTGGCTCAAATTATGACTAAGTACCATTTCCTGTTCTGTGGTTATTGTCATTTTTATTTTCCATCACTGGTATTTGAGTTCAACCATTTCAGTTCTGTTGAATTTCACAAGTTAGCCAATTATTTAGCCTTTGGCTCCTTCCTGGACTGGAGTCTGGCTAGAACCGGTTCAGTTGGACGTGATACTGGTCAGGCATTAACCGGGTGTTGCCGCCCAGCTGGTGGAAGGACGCTGGGAGCAAAGCGCTTGTCGACGCTTTGAGCCGGACTTCATCCAGAACCAGAGCACACCGGTACCAGGACCAGAGGTCCTGCTGTCGGAGCTGAAGCAGGAAGTTTGTAAGGACGGTTGGACCTTCAGCAAAGAGCACTACCAGTCCACTGTGGTCACTGAGGTACTGCTGCTGCTCCTCGTCCTCATCTTAGTCACATGATCACATGATCTCGCCCTCAGTTTAGTCTGGTGTGTGAGGACCAATGGAAAGCACCTTTTACCTCTGTCGTCTACTTCCTGGGTGGACTGTTCGGATGCTTCATCTCGGGTCAGATCTCTGACAGGTACGATCTTTTGGTTTTTATTGATTGGCTTTAATGCTAACTCGCTAACAGTGTTAGCAAGTTAAGATGTCAGCCTTGTCAGGTCAGATCTCTGTCACGTACATCCTCTTCTAGCCTTGTTGGTTAGCATGAATGCTAACAATGCTAACATGCTAACAGTGTCCAACCTAAGATGTCACCCTTGTCGGGTCAGATTTCTGTAACGTACGTCCTCTTCTAGTCTTGTTGGGTAGTATGAATGCTAAAGTCAAATGTGTTGCTCTGGCTCCTCCTCAGGTCATTTGACAAAAAATGTATTTCGCGTTTTCAGGCTGGGCAGGAAGCCGGTTCTGTTGGGTTCCATCGCGTTGCTGAGCATCTTCAGCGGCGCTTTGGCACTGGCGCCTTCCTGGGAGGTCTTCACCGTCCTCTTCTTCATGCTGGGGATGGGACAAATCAGCTGCTACGTGGTGGCCTTCGTGCTCGGTCCGTCTTGTTACTTCCCGGTCCGGGAAGATTCCAAAACACGCTGGTTTGTGTGCAGGCTCCGAGATCCTGATGGGTCCAACAAGAGTTCTATTCTGCAGTCTGTCTCTGCCTTTCTTTTACGTGTTGGGAATGTTGCTGCTGTCCGGCACCGCCTACCTGCTCCCAACCTGGCGTATCCTGGCGCCGATCCTGGGCCTGCCTGGTCTGGCCTGTGTTCCGCTCTGGTGGTGAGAGGCTCTTCTTGAAACTGCCACATCCATGCCCTCCATTTGGACCTGAGCCACTTGTGTAGGTTCCTGCCTGAGTCTCCTCGCTGGCTGGTGTCTCGTGGACGTCTGAGAGAAGCTGAAGTTCTGTTAAAGTCCGCGGCACTGGAAAACCACGTGGAAGTGCCACAAGTCATTTTCGACCCCCCCGAGGTGAGTACGCCTTGCGGTCCTGGTCCAAACCACCTAAAGTCTCTGCAGGTGGAGACCCCGGCGAGCCACAAGTCTGTGGGTTTTCTGGACCTGTTGAAGACTCGGAACGTTCGCTACGTCACACTCATCTTGTGGCTGGTCTGGTGGGTTCCCACGGCGTCCATCTGTCCTCCGACCGCCACGGTTCACGCTCTTGCCTTTTGTTAGGTTCTCCCTCAATGTCAGCTACTTTGGCGTGTCCTTCAACATGTCCAGCCTCTATGGAAACCCGTTCCTCAACTACTTCCTGGTGTCGGTCGTGGAGCTGCCGGCGTACACGGCGAGCTGGCTGGCGGTGCGTCGTCTTCATCGCCGCCTGTCTATCATCAGCTTCTCCCTGCTGGGGGCACTGGCGCTGCTGCTGATCCAGATCACCGTCAACAGTGAGGCGCAGTGACGGACTCTCAACAGTCGCCGTGGACTGATGTACTTACAAAGTGCACTGAAGGACTTTTGACTCAGTTTATAGTTCCTCTTTCCGCAGGCGATCCAAATGTGACCTTGTTCTTGGTTCTGGTGGGTAAATTTGGCGTCCTGGCTGGCCTCAGCGTCTTGTACACTTTCAGTGGTGAGCTGTACCCCACAGTGATCCGGAACACGGCCGTGGCCTCCTGCGCCACCTTCTCCAGGATGGGTTCCTCAGTGTCGCCTTACTTGCTGCAGCTGGGTCAGTCACAGCCCTCGGATCTTCCCGGCGGACCTTCTCACGCGGCGTTCCTGTCTTGCAGCCGTGTTCAATCAGTACCTGCCGTGGATCATCGTGGGTTGTCTGATGGTGCTCAGTGTTCTCCTGTGCGTCCTCCTGCCCGAGACCTTCAGAAGGCCGCTTCCAGACACCATAGAGCAGATGGCCACCACGCAGGGGTGAGTGTGGCTAGCACAAGTTAGCCGCGTGACATGTAAGCACACAGGTCTCCTCTTCTCAGGTGTACCTGTGGTGCAAAGCATGATGGGAAAGAAGCTGAGGATCAAACATCAGTACCAGAGATCATCTATACGAGTCACTTTTAACCCAGCTCGAGGACTACATTCTGTCAAGGCTGGACGGCACCGTCTAATGTTGTCCACTAGATAGCGACAAGGCGCCACCAAAGCCTCAAGGCTGCTCTTCATGTAATTTTTTTTAAATTATTGAACAGAGATGTTTATTGGAAAATCTAGACCAGTGGTTCTTAACCTTGTTGGAGGTACCGAACCCCACCAGTTTCATATGCGCGTTCACCGAACCCTTCTTTAGTGAAAAATAAAATGTTTATTTTTTTTCAAATTCAAGACAAAGTTATATGTTTTTGGTAACACTTTAGTATGGGAACATATTCTAAGTAACAAAGACTTAATCTAGAGTTATCTGGACACTAGGGGAACATATTCTAACTAATAAAGGCTTAATTTAGAGTTATTTGGTTAAGGTTAGAGGGTCAGGGTTAGAGGGTTAGGGTTATAATAAGGCCATGCCGAATAAGGCATTAATAAGTACTTAATAATGACTAGTTAAGAGCCATGTTACTAATTTGCATGTCAATAAGCAACTAATTAATGGTGAATATGTTCCCCATACTAATTGTTGCTAAGCAGCCAGTTGACAACAGCTCTTTAGCTCTGGCGGCACTTGTGTCTTGTTTAGTAGTGGTGTGATCAGAAACTCCCGTGGGTGCTTTGGGACCCGAGCACCCACGGACAATGCCGAGCACCCACGTGGGATTGATGGCAACTTTCAATCTTAATTTTTTTTTGACAAATCAATCTTGCTGTAGTTAATTTTGTGGCGAGTTTGGTCCGTTTTAAGAAATAATAAAGCCACAAATCATATGGGATATTAACTTCGTTGAATGTCTATTTTTTTTTAGTACACACACACCGAGGACCCACTGGCAGAAATGTAGATCGGCGCATATACAGTATATATATATATATATATATATATATATATATATATATATATATATATATATATATATATATATATATATATATATATATATATATATAATACCTGTATATATGTGTGTATATGTATACACACACACATGTATATGTATATATATATATATATATGCATATATAAATATAAATATAAATGTATATATAAAGGCAATGTTGCGCCTTACGAAGTGTTTATACTGTAAGTATTGCACTTATTACACACCAGCAACAATTTATGTATAAATATAAATATATATGTATATATAAAGGCAATGTTGCGCCTTACGAAGTGTTTGTACTGGAAGTATTGCACTTATTACAACAATTTATATATATGCATATATAAATATTATTACACAACAGCAACAGTCCGACTGGAATGGAGCTATTTGTTGATAAGAGGAAGTTGTGTACCTAATTAAAGCTATGGGATGTGTAATTATTATATTAATATTAGTTTTGAGTTTGCAAGATTAGAGAGTCAACATTCTTGTGCAGTGATTAGAAATAGCTATAACAGTTTCATAATGTTCTCACAACAAGAGAGACATTGAGAAGACACATAGTATGTGCACCTCGGGCAGATGAAAGGTCAAAGAAGCAGCCTCAAACAAAAGACAGTGAACCTACTATATAGTATATTGAAGTGTATATTTGCTACTTGCTTGTATATTCACACAAACACCATGCTTTTAACATTCGTCCTTGATGTTGTGACGTGAATGAAATCATTTAGATTTGTCACACATATATACATACTTATATAAACACCCAATGTATACAGAGACACAAATTAATCGTCAAATCACAGAAAATGTATTCCAGACTTTTATTTTGAAGAGCACTCAAACGGAAAACACGGTCCTCTCTGGGCGCTTCTTCGCGCATGCGCAGAGCAGCGAACAGCAGTGCCGCCTGTTTCTGCCTCGCAGCTAGCAGAGCGGAGCCGCTAATCTTCGCCCTGTTGGATGCGGGGGGGGAAAAAACGCCCAACATCTGGAGCGGAACCGCTGGAGCGACCAGAAACTTCCGGTAGACCGACAGACGCCTGCAGGATGCCAAAGATCTGACTGAAAGGTAAAACAAAGACCATAACAGCTCGATAGTCGTTACCGATTGATCGCCGAGTTATCGATACGGAGACGGGAGGGTTCGGCTGCTCGTGAATGTAGGTCATTGTGTCTGTGGGCCGAGCTCAGCCGAAGCAAACCGAGTCCCATCGAAGACACTTGAATGATTATTGATACTTAAACTACAGTGATTAGGTCACTGGTGAACAATGTTACTGTAGTTCCGGACTCTTGTGGACCTTCTTTTGTCAACTTCCGGTTCACTAATGTGTGTGGACAGATGTCTCAGCAAGTTAGCATGGAAGCCAGCAGCATCCTGCCCGTCCTCAAAAAGAAGCTGGCCTTCTTGTCAGGTACACACACACACACACACGTTTTAAACGAAAAGCGCACATTTTGTGACTATTCCCCGAAAAATGTCTTTCAGGCGGCAAAGACCGGCGCAGTGGTCTGATCCTGACCATCCCCCTTGGCTCGGATCAGACCAGCATGGAGGAACTGAGCGACACGCTGGACTATCTACTCAGCATCCCGAGGTACACACACACACACACACACACACACAGACAAGATTTCAGTCATTAAAGTGTAAAAAGAAGTTGTGCTACGTGTGTGTTGTCAGTGACAAGTGTAAGGCGCGGGGTTTCACTGTCATCGTGGACGGCCGCAGGTCGCAGTGGAACACGGTCAAGACTGTGGTGCTCATGCTGCAGGTATGAGCGCACCCCCCCCCCCACGGACATAAGCGCTAAAGTGCTACCATGCTAACAAAGTGTGGCCCCCGCCTCGTAGAACGTCATCCCGGCCGAGGTGTCGCTGGTGTGCGTGGTGAAGCCCGATGAATTCTGGGATAAGAAGGTGACGCACTTCTGCTTCTGGAAGGAGAAAGACCGCCTGGGCTTTGAGGTCAGTCAGCAGCCAATCCTCTTCACTCCTCACAGCTCCGCCCTCTAAGTGGTCTTACAAGTAGTTACTAGCTGTGTTTTTATAAATTGGTGCACAGTGCACATCTGTACTTGCGCTTCCTTTGAGTGCTCAAGGGCTGAATTCAAATGCAGTGCACTGGTGTTGCGGCCAAAATGGTTGCTACCCTTTATAGATGCCATCATGGCTACATTGCAGAAGGGGAGGGACTAACTGCAGTAAGCAAGTGTGCAATGACAGTACAGTGACTGTGACAGCACTACACCGTCACAGTCCGTGCACTCAGGAATTAAGTACACTTACGTTTAAGGAGTGTAGCGCTGGATAAAAACTGCACCGCATAAAAGAAGGTAAAACAAGTTGAGTTAAAGCTGCAAGCAGCGATTGACGGGACCAACTTTTAGGGCTCATAAAATCCAAACCGGAGCAGTAATTAAAACTCTTTCATCAACTTTTAATCAGAAGGGTTCAATCTCTCTCCTGTGCTAATTTGAAGCCGACACGACAAACGCGCTCAGAGGAGATAATGTTTGAAAAAAGGTGACTGTTTTTACGCAACTTTTGTTTTGAAGGGGGAATTGCAAACGTCCTGTTGATTTTTGCTGGGGGTTGTCAGTGTATGAAATATAGGTCTAAGTGAGACCTACATAGAGGTTTTTGTTTCATGTCTCTACGACATTCCTACTGGGAGTTACAGACAGTTTTGTCTGTGTTTTCTTCCTAAGGGGCGCTAGAGCGCAATTTTGAGTTTTGGGGTTTGGTTTTTTGATTAGATTGCAATTTTTGCCAGTCCTGATGTGTGTGTCCAATTTGGTGAGTTTTGAAGCATGTTAAGGGGGTCAAATTACAACTCAAAGAGGCGGCGGTATAATAATAAAACGCTAGAAATACAATAGGGTCCTCTGTCCTAAAGGGACTCGATCCCTAATAAAAGGTAAAAGATGATAAAAGGTAAATAGATGGTATTATAGGTGAATTAAAGGAAAAATAAGGTGACAAACAAGTTTAAAAAAAGGTAAATAGATGATAAAACAAGCTAAGTAGAAGGTTAAAAAAAAATGGTTGTAAATGAAAAGTAAAAGAAGGTAAATAAAATGTAAAAGTAAAATAAGAAATATAGAAGGTAATATAAGTAAATTAAAGGTTAAAGAGGATAAACAAAAGGTAGAATAAGGTAAATGGAAGGCAACGGTAGTAAATAAGAGGTAAATATAAGCTACAATAAGGAATATAGAAGTTAAAATAAGTTAATTTGTTGAAACTTGGACTATATAATCAACATATACTGTAAGTTGATTGTAAATTAGGGGCGGGACATGGATAAGCATTCTTGCTTTTTTTTCCCGTATCCCTTTTCAGTGGGTGTCGTTGCATGTCTGTCAAATTACAAAGAGTGATGAAGTGTTGCTATATATGTCTGTCTGCCGGAATAAATAAAAATAAATCAATATAATTTGAAGGTAAGATAAGGTAAATACAAGGTAAAATGAGTTCAACAGAAAGTAAACTAAGGTAAATAAAAGGTACCGGTAAAAGAAGGTAAACTTAAGGTGAAAGAATGTAAATAAAATGTACACAAAGGTAATAGGGAATATAAAATGTAAAATAAGTTAAATAGAAGGTAAAAGAAGGTAAATGAAAGGTAAAATAAGGAATATAGAAGGTAAACACAGTTGAATCAAAGGTAAATACAATGTAAAATAGGGTAATTTGAAGGTAAGATTAGGTAAATAAAAGGTAAACTAAGTTAGATAGAAAGTAAACTATGGTAAATAAAAGACAAAAAGGGAATATAGAAGGTAAACAAAAGGTGAAAGAAGGTAAATAAATGGTTAAAAAATAGGTAAATAAAAGATAAAAAGGGAATATAAAATTAGTTAAATAGAAGATTAAATAAAAGGTAAAAATGGAATATAAAAGGTAAAAGAAGTTTAATAGAAGGTAAAATACCGGTAAGTTAAATAATAGGTAAAAAAGGGAATATAGAAGGTAAAAGAAGGTGGATAAAAGGGAAATAAAAATGTAAAATCAGTTAACTTGAAGGTAAATAGAAGGTGAACTAAGTTAAATAGAAAGTAAACTAAGGTAAATCAAACGGTTAAAGGGAATATAGAAGGTAAACAAACGGTGAAAGAAGGTGAATAAAAGGTAAAAATAGGTAATTAAAAAATAAAAAAAAGGATATAAAATGTAAAAGAAGATAAATAGAAGATTAAATAAAAGGTAGAAAAAGGAATATAAAGGGTAAAATAAGTTAAATAGAAGGTAGAATAAGGTAAAAAAGGAATATAGAAGGTAAAATAAGTAAATAAAAGATGAAATAAGGTAAATAAAAGGTTAAAAAAAGAATAAAGAAGGTAAAATAAGTTAAATAGAATGTAAATAAAAGGTAAACAGGAAATATAGAAGGTAAAATATGGTAAATACAAGGTAATGAAGGTTATGGCAAGTAAATGTAATTTGTTTCTTTCAACTATTTTCCCCAAAATTTGTTTTGAGGCTATAAAGTGTGTTTTATCCGAACAAACTAAGATTACTCGATTACTAAAATAATCGATAGCTGCAGCAGATTTGTCGGTCATCGTCTTCTCCGCCCCCGGACCACACTCGTCGCCATGGTGACCCGCTTCTCACCTAAATGGGCCACAGATTATCTCGGAAACGCAGCGCATTCAAGGTGTGACTTCTGCCTGTCCTGCCAGGTGATCCTGGTCTCGGCCAACAAGCTGACTCGGTACATCGAACCCTCCCAGCTGACGGACGACTTTGGGGGAAGTCTGGACTACGACCACAGCGACTGGCTCGGCAAGCGACTGGTCAGGAAGTTCCACTTTTCACACGTTCAATTCTTGTTGCCATGGCGACTGAACTCCCCCTGCACGTGTGGCAGGTGTTTGAGAAGTTCACCAAGGAGTCGACGTCGCTGCTGGACGAGCTGTCAATCATTAATGACGGGGACAAGAGCGCCGACAAAGACAAGTAGGTGCTTTGATGTCCGCCTGATGCCAATCAATACTGATCACTTAACTGCTTAGTCACATTACTGCTAACTGTGTTCGTCTTGTGAGCCTCCAACAAGTATTATTATCACTGGGGCTCCGAAGAAAGGATGCAAAAATTAAGAATGGCCACAAGAAAACATGTTAACGCTAAGCTATCTTGAAACTACAGACGTGTGGATGGAATCCCATAAAAGCAGAATGTAAGCAGTTATTAAATAAAAACAAGGAGATAAATAAGAGTCGAGAGCAGTGGTTCTCACTCTTTTCACCAAGTACCACCTCAGAAAAAACTTGGCACTCCAAGTACCATCATAATGACAACATTAGAATACAGTAGTGTAGTAGACCGAAGTATTCATTAAGTACCACCATAATGACAACATTAAAATACAGTAGTGTAGTAGACCTAAGTATTCATTAAGTACCACCATAATGACAACATTAAAATACAGTAGTGTAGTAGACCTAAGTATTCATTAAGTATCACCATAATGACAACATTAAAATACAGTAGTGTAGTAGACCTAAGTATTCATTGAGTACCAGCATAATGACAACATTAAAATACAGTAGTGTAGTAGACCTAAGTATTCATTAAGTACCACCATAATGACAACATTAAAATACAGTAGTGTAGTAGACCTAAGTATTCATTAAGTACCACCATAATGACAACATTAAAATACAGTAGTGTAGTAGACCTAAGTATTCATTAAGTATCACCATAATGACAACATTAAAATACAGTAGTGTAGTAGACCTAAGTATTCATTGAGTACCAGCATAATGACAACATTAAAATACAGTAGTGTAGTAGACCTAAGTATTCATTAAGTACCACCATAATGACAACATTAAAATACAGTAATGTAGTAGACCTAAGTATTCATTAAATACCACCATAATGACATCCTTAAAATACAGTAGTGTAGTAGACCTAAGTATTCATTAAGTACCACCATAATGACAACATTAAAATATAGTAGTGTAGTAGACCTAAGTATTCATTAAGTACCACCATAATGACAACAATAAAATACAGTAGTGTAGTCGACTTAGGTATTCATTAAGTACCAGCATAATGACAACATTTAAATACAGTAGTGTAGTAGACCTAAGTATTCATTAAGTACCACCATAATGACCCATATTAAGATACGGTAGTATAGTAGACCTAAGTAATTATTACTTATGTCTACAACACTACTGTATCTTAGACCTAAGTAATTATTACTTCGGTCTACAACACTACTGTATCTTAATATGGGTCATTATGGTGATACTTCCGAGATGCTACTAGCTTGAGAAGCACTGATGTAGTCAATAGCACTCACCATAAATAAATCATGACATTTACAGTCAATATCATGGTATCAGCTGATCTCACTTGCGGATGATTGGTATCGGAGTTGGCAATATAAACCCTGAGCAGAACACACCTGCTTGCAAGTTAGAAGTGACGTTTCACAGCAGCAAAGCACAAGCACTTAGAACAGCACTTTTGTATCCCGTCCAAACAACCTGCATTTAAAGTTTATACACACGAGAACATTTTGGGGGAATTCATTCGTAAAACCACTCTGCTAAAAAAAAGCAGATTAATCAGAAAAAATTATCGATGGATAAATTCTGGAAATAATCGTCTGGTGCCGCCCTCATTTCTACTCATACTAGGGCCTTTCTTTTAGCATTTTACATATAGTTTGGTGTGTGTGTGTGTGTGTGTGTGTGTGTGTGTGTGTGCAGGTCAGCTGACTGTGTCCTCCTGCCGTCCTTTGACCCAGAGACTGTCCTCCAGACTGGTGAATATGACTCTAACCTAATTAGAAGTGTGTGTGTGTGTGTGTGTGTGTGTTAAAGGACTCTTTGTTGATGGTACCATCCTCCTCAAACACACTTTCATCTCTTTTTTTATGCATGTGTGTGTAGGTCACGAGCTGTTGTCCGAGCTGCAGCAGCGACGTTTTAACGGCTCTGAGGGAGGAGGAGGAGCAGGAGGACAAGGACAGGGAGGTGAGGAAGATGCCGCTCACATGCTAATGCTAGTTTGTTGTAGTTTAGCTCGTTCGGGTGTGTATTTCCAGCATGTAAACATTGAGGGCCTGATTTACTAAAATCCAAATACTTTGCGCTAAACAGTGTGTGTGATCTTAAAGTAGCGTGTACTTATTAGTACTTTTATGTACCGTATTTTTCGGACTATAAGTCACATTTTTTTTCATAGTTTGGGTGCGACTTATACTCAGGAGTGACTTCTGTGTGAAATTATTAACACATTACCGTAAAATATCAAATTATATTATTCAGCTCATTCACGTAAGAGACTAGACGTATAAGATTTCATGGGATTTAGCGATTAAGAGTGACAGATTGTTTGGTAAACGTATAGCATGTTCTATATGTTATAGTTATTTGAATGACTCTTACCATAATATATTACGTTAACATACCAGGCACGTTCTCAGTTGGTTATTTATGCCTCATATAACGTACACTTATTCAGCCTGTTGTTCACTATTCTTTATTTATTTTAAATTGCCTTTCAAATGTCTATTCTTGGTGTTGGCTTTTATCAAATAAATTTCCCCCAAAAATGCGACTTACACTCCAGTGCAACTTATATATGTTTTTTTCCTTCTTTATTATGCATTTTCGGGCAGTGCGACTTATACTCCGGAGCGACTTATAGTCCGAAAAATACGGTATGCATTTTACGGACTATAGAGCGCATCGGTATATAAGCCGCACCCACTAAATTAAATGTATTTTTCTTCCAAGTATTAGCCGCACCAGACTATAAGTAGCAGATATGTACGTTGTCAAAATAGTTATTTACACAGAACTATTCTGTAAATTTTTATTTACATACCTTAAGTGTTTCCAAACTGTGTCTGTAACACGGCAGTAAAACGGCTGATCAAACAAAACAGAAGTCATCGTCATGGACCCACTAGCTGCGCAAGCTAGCTCTCCCAATCAGCTAAACAGACTCAATAACACCACGGTGACATTTTGGTGAATTTACTGAGGAATTTGTGAAAGTGAAACAATGGATTGGCATATTAGCTAATGCTAACAACACTAGAGTCATTACATTACTATAGCACGCACAAATATTCATGAAAACACTCCAACAGACATCACACCTGGGACGGGTTAGTAAGTAGAAATTGTTTTAGTTATATTGTAAAACTTACAAACGTTGCTTGGAGCGACGAATGAAGAATCCTTTCAAGCAGAAATGCTATGAACGGTTTTACTTCCGGTTCAAGGCATTAAAACAGGCAGTACATTTTCACCTGCAGCGAGGGAACCTGTCCAAAAAAATGGTGCCACAGCACAAGCAATAACACACCATTCTCGTCCTCGGCTTGGGTTTCCTGAAAACTATTGAACACAAAACATTACGGTCTTTAGCCAAGAAAAATCCATAAATTAGCCACACAGTTTTATAAGCCGCAGAGTGCAAAGCTTTGGAAAAAAGTAGCAGTTTATAGTATGGAATTTACGGTATTAGTGGGCGTTTGATCTCCTAAGACTGCGTGAGCATCTGAAAAGGGGTGCAAACCGCCTTATTCAAATGAGGATTTTGCGTGTAATATACGGGGCATCACCATGGAGACACTCATTTACTGCACATCCATGTCATCATGCTCCTACCTGTGGCATTTTGCTGTTTTCAAAAGGGCTGGAGACATCTACCACATTTTATGGGCATTTATATATATTTATATATATATATATATATATATATATATATATATATATATATATATATATATATATATATATATATATCCATTCATACTGCATATAATTTTGGTTAATTTTCTCGTTAAAAACACTAATTTTTAAAGTGTGGCGACTTTCATTTATTTTGTAGTAGTAGTCACTTCCTTGTTCGTTTACAGAATCCGACCAACTTCCTTTGCTTTCACATTGGGACCTGTGTGATCATATTTGACTTGCGGTGTAAACAAGTCAGCTGGAAAAAAACAGATTTCAAAAAAATCCGAACAAGCTTTGCAAGTGCTATCAAGTTTGCACCCGTTTTAGTACGCACAAACCTTTAGTACAGTGATTCTCAAACTGTTGTACGCAGGCGCCATCTAGTGGTGCGCCAAAGAGTCACCTAACTAAATATTCGAACACAGTGATACTGTTCAAACTGTGTGTAATGTTACAGTGGCCGATATTAAATACACTTGTTTTTAATGAATACTGCGACCTACTACGCTACTGTATTCTAATGTTGTCATTATGGTGGTACTTAAGGAATACTTAGGTCTACTACGCTACTGTTCTCTAATGTTGTCATTATGCTGGTACTTAATGAATACTTAGGTCTACTAGAGTACTGTATTTTAATGGTGTCATTATGGTGGTACTTAATGAATACTTATGTCTACTACACTACTGTATTTTAATGTTGTCATCATGGTGGTACTTAATGAATACTTAGGTCTACCACACTATTAAAGTTAAAGTACCAATGATTGTCACACACACACTAGGTGTGGTGAAATGTGTCCTCTGCATTTGACCCATCCCCTTGTTCACCCCCTGGAAGGTGAGGGGAGCAGTGGGCAGCAGTGGTGGCCGCGCCCGGGAATAATTTTTTTGGTGATTTAACCCCCAATTCCAACCCTTGATGCTGAGTACCAAGCAAGGAGGTAATGGGTCCCATTTTTATAGTCTTTGGTATGACTCGGCCGGGGTTTTGAACTCACAACCTACCGATCTCAGGGCGGACACTCTAACCACTAGGCCACTATTGTATTTAATGTTGTCATTATTGTGACACTTAATGAATACTTAGACCTACTACACTACTGGTGGTTCTTAATGAATACTTAGGTCTATTGTATTCTAATGTTGTCATTATGGTGGTACTTAATGAATACTTTGGTCTACTACACTACTGTATTTAATGTTGTCATTATGGTGGTACTTCATGAATACTTTGGTCTACTACACTACTGTATTTAATGTTGTCATTATGGTGGTACTTCATGAATACTTTGGTCTACTACACTACTGTACTTTAATGTTGTCATTATGGTGGTACTTAATGAATACTTTGGTCTATTACACTACTGTACTTTAATGTTGTCATTATGGTGGTACTTAATGAATACTTTGGTCTATTACACTACTGTATTTTAATGTTGTCATTATGGTGGTACTTAATGAATACTTAGGTCTACTACACTACTGTATTTTAATGTTGTCATTATGGTGGTACTTAATGAATACTTAGGTCTACTACACTACTGTATTTTAATGTTGTCATTATGGTGGTACTTGGCGAGCCAAGTGTTTTGAAACAAAGGTTTGAGAACCATTGCTTTAGTAAATCAGGCCCTAAGTGAGGGCTTGTTATCAAAGTAGGTTGCTTCAGAACAAGATCAAATCCCCTGCGGTGTTTTCCCCGACATGCTGATCGGCCTGGTTCCGGTCCAGATAAGCCATGGAGTCTCTCTGCCAACTGCCGACCGAAGCTTTAACGTGCCCCCTATGTTCCCTCGCCGCCCCGGACCTTATCGCCTTGTCTCCACCTCCAGGTCCGACGTGGCGGCCCATGGAGGAGGAGCTTCTGGCCCAGCCCCAGGTCATGAAGCTGCTGGACTCGCTCAGGGAGCAATACACCCGCTACCAGGAGGTGTGTCGTCAACGCAACAAGCGCTCGCAGCTAGACGACATCCACGCCAAAGTCATGCAGGTGACACGCGGCCACTTCCTGTCTCACACACACACACACACACAAAGTGTGCAATCTTGGAGAGGAGCCTGGGGTTGCCATGGTAACCTCAGCATGTCGGTCGCTAGCCTGGAGGATTTGGGGGTAGGGGTGGCCTAGTTCTAGATAACACATGCATGTGTGTGTGTGTGTGTGTGTGTAAGACACTGCTGACCTGCCAAATACAATCACACACACACACACACACACACCAGACATCAGGAAGTGAAACCCTGCTCTCTGTGTCTCGCCAGGTGGTCACATGGTTGCAGGGTCCAGGCTCTGAGCTGCTAAAGACCCACCAGGCCATCGGAGACTCCATGCGAGCGGCGCAAGCCCTGCAGCAGAAACACGAGGAGATCGAAAGCCAGCACAGCGTACGTCCACACGCGCGCACACACACCCACACACACACACACACACACACACATACTGACACGTGCACGCGCAGGAGTGGTTTGCCGTCTTCGTGGAGCTGAACCAGCAGATCGGCGCCTTGCTCAGCGGCGGCGAGGAGGAGGAAGCGACCGAGCTGAAGGCGCTGCAGCAGCAGCTGAGCGATGTCTGCTACCAGCAGGCGGCACAACTGGAGAGCCGGCAGAACGTCCTGCAGGCGGCGCACGGCTTCCACGGCGCCGCGCAGGAGGTGACCTAACTTAGCGCCAACTTTTGTCTTCGCTTATCGTAGCTCACGTTATGCACCAAGGTGGTCCACTGACACTTCAAATATGTGTGTGTGTGTGTGTGTGTGTGTCGTGCCCCAGCTGTCTCAGCAGCTAGATGGCTTACTGGGCATGCTCTGTGCGGACGTGGCGCCAGCGGACGGCTCTGCCATTCAGCAGAACCTCAAGCTGCTGGAGGAGAAGCTGCAGAGCGTAGGTTAGTACTTTTTCTAAAAAACAGCTGTGACGCCTGGAACAGAACGATATGGTTGAAAACTGTATCATGATATCAGTGTTTTGTATCGGTCAATATTGATAATTATTCAGACTTTTATGATCTATCGAAAATATGGACCAGAAGAAAAATATATTAAAAATAAACATTCTAATTATAATCCCCTCAGCTATATAGGCAGAAAGGAAATGTCAACACAAGCATGGAAAACACTCAGAAACAATGTCAACAAAATAGTCAAATCACATTGAACACTTAACAATGAGCTCTTAAAATAAGGAGTATGTAAGAAATGCTTCATAAAGCGTAACAAAATGTGAAAATGTAAACTTAGACTTAGACTTAGACAAACTTTAATGATCCACACTGGAAATTGTTCCACACAGTAGCTCCGTTACAATGATGGAAAGTGTAAGGATGGAAAGGACAATGCAGGTATAAATAGACTAAATATAGCAATATAAATATAACATATACGTAATATTTACATAATATATGTACAGTATATTATATATACTGATATATTATATTATGTATATATCATATATACAAAATATAACAATGACCATGTACAAACATGACGACAATATTACAGTATATGTGACAGCTGCAGCATAAAATAGAGAGTAAATCCAGCAGAAAATAGACATTAAAAACAAAGAGAAATAGCTAACATGTCAGGTGTCAAGTAATAGACAGATATCATCTATTGCTGTATGGCGAGTGATTATACAGCTGGATAGAGTGCGGAATGAAGGAGTTCTTCAATCGAACACTGTGGGAACGAAGCTAAAGGAGCCTGTTGGAGTAGGAACTCCTCTGTCCCTCAATTGTCAGGTGGAGTGGGTGGGCAGGATTGTCCATGATGGCGAGCAGTTTGTCCAGTGTCATCCTGTCCCTCACTGACACAAACGCCTCCAACTGCGTGCCAATAGTTTGGCCGGCTTTCCGGATCAGTTTATCAATCCGGTTTGAGTCCCTTTTGCTGGTGCTGCTACCCCAACAAACCACTGCAAAGTACAGGGCACTGGCCACAACAGACTGATAAAATATCTCCAACAGCTTGCTGCACACATTAAAGGACCTAAGATTCAAGAAATAGATGGCGCACTTACCCGTGTAAAAAATTATCCAAGGAGGGGAACTTTAAACGATGATTTGGTGTGGCCGAAACGGGGCTTAGGCTAAATAATTATTCGTTTAAGGGGTTAAACGACTTAGTGTACCGGTAGACATGGCCTGAGATACAGACACACAAATTAGTAGACAGACATGTGAATCTGATTACAGACACAGATTGAGATACAGACACACAAATTACTACACGGACATGTGAATTTGATTACACACGCGCACACACACACACACACACACACACATTGAGATACAGACACACAAATTAAAACATGGATATGTGAATTTGATTACACATACACACACACCCACACACAGACTGATATACAGACACACAAATTACTACACGGGCACACAAATCTGATTACACACACAGATTGAGACGGAGACACATGAATTAGTACACGGACACACGAATCTGATTACACACACACAGATTGAGATACAGACACACAAATTAGTACACGGACACGTGAATCTGATTAAACACACACAGACTGAGATACAGACACACACATTACGGTACTACACGGGCACACAAATCTGATTACACACAGATTGAGATGGAGACACACGAATTAGTACACGGACACACAAATCTGATTACACACACACAGATTGAGATACAGACACACAAATTAGTACACGGACATGTGAATCAGATTACACACACAGACTAAGATACAGACACACAAATTACTACATGGACACACAAATCGGATTACACATACACAGACTGAGCTACAGACACACAAATTAGTCCACGGACAGGTGAATCGGATTACACACACACAGACTGAGATACAGACACACAAATTAGTCCACGGATACGTGAATCGGATTACACTCACACAGACTGAGATACAGACACACAAACTAGTACACGGACACACAAATCTTATTACACGCATATTGAGATACGCATTTGCAAATAGTTTTGCTACAACAATACTTTCATACTGTCACCTGATTGGCCGTTAGCGTGTCCCTCCCACTGATAAGTGATCGCTTCCTGTGTTACCAGAGAGCGTGTGCCTTTGTTCATGCAACCAACCTTGCTTCGCAACTTCCGGTTTCGTCTAACAAAGAAATAAAATACATAAAAACGTTTTATAGAACGCATTTTTTATTGATACGATTACGTGTCTGTCTATCGCGATTATATATCGATATCGTTTAATCGCTCAGCCCTAGTGACACCGCTTCCTGACGTTCCCTCCCCTCTTTGCTTTCCCCGCAGAGGCGGGGCTTACCTCCCTGCGTGAGAAGGGGGCGCTCTTGTTGGAGCCCATGTGCGGCCAAGCGTCGTGGCCCCAGGACGAGGGCGAGAGTCCGGCGGGAGAACAGGACAACGTCCAGCAGATCCACGCCGTCATGGAGGAGATGCAGCTCCGCAAACAGAGGTCCCGCTCGCCTTCGTCCTCCTCTTGCGTAATAATGTGGACCAGGAGTGTCATATGTGTGTGTGTGTGTGTGTGTGTCAGGTGTGAGGACATGGTGGACGTGAGGAGGCTGAAGATGCTGCAGATGGTCCAGTTGTTCAAATGTGAAGAAGATGCTCTGCAGGTGGCAAGAAGACATCACATGACGCTTCCTTCACACGTGCGCGTCTTCTCATACACCTTTGTGTGTGTGTGTGTTCGTGTGTGTGTGTAGTCCGTGGAGTGGCTTGGCGAGCTGCTGGACGCCCTGTTGAAAACGCACGTGAGACTTGGCGACGACTCCCAGGAGACAAAGTCCATGTTGGACAAACACAGGAAATTTGTGGACGTGGCTCAGGTGAGACAGGAAGTAGGCGAAAAGTGTCACATGGTCTGCCAGCGTCCTGTTAGCTCCGCCCACCCTGCCGCCAAGTGTCACTCCTTCAAGACCTTTTGAGACGTTTGACTCCCTCTCCCTTTCCTTCTCCTCACCTGTAGAGCACGTACGACTACGGCCGCCAGCTGCTGCAGGCGACGGTGGTGTTGTGTCAGTCTCTGCGCTGCACCACGCGCTCGTCCGGCGACACGCTGCCCAGACTCAACCGCGTGTGGAAGCAGTTCAGCGTCAGCGCCGACGAGCGGCAGCACCGCTTGGAGCTCGCCCTCGACTTCCACGACGCTGCTGAGAGGGTGAGAGCTTCTAAAAAGGTCACCTCAACAACCTAGCTCGCTGCTAATTGCTAACGTGTGCGTCAGGTGTTACGGGAGCAGCATGTGGAGGCGGAGTCTCTGGATGACGTCGACTCGTCAGGGAAAACTCTTTTGGATAGACTGAGCATGCCCGTCATCTTCCCTGATGGGTACGTGCATGGCTGTCTCTCTCACACACACACACACACACACACACACACACACTAAGCGGAGTTGCGTGTGTGCCATCAGGAGCGAGCAGTGCTTTGGGAGCCAGGGCGATGCGGCGGCGGCGGCCGAGTGCGTCAGGGAGCGCCTCCTGCTGGTGGAGGAACGGCGGCAGGAGTCGGAGGTCTGCGAGCGGGGGGACGGGCTTCACGGGCTGGACGTCATCGGGGAAGAGCTGAGCGAAAAGGAGGAGGAGGAGGCGGAGCCACGGGTTGAGGCACCAGAGCAGGAGCGCTAAGCGGTTGTAAGCCGGTTAGCTAAGTGATGCTAACAGCTGCGTTTGTTCGCTTCCATAAAACGACCTCTTTCCCAGCATGCTCCTTGTTTTGACGGGAGGGTGGGGCTTGACCACGCCTCCTGCCCGTGTGCCCCCCCCAACCCCCTTCTTCGTGTCAACTTTTACTCATGAATGACGCCGGGCGCTCAGGAGGGGGTCAGCGTGGCCTTACTCGAGGAGCCATGACGTCTTAGTGACGGGGCGTTCGTGGGAATCAAACCTACGCCCCTCTCCGGCCCCTCCCTTCACGGAACTGAGGTGAACTACGGCCATTTGCTGGGCTGACAGTTATTTATTTGACTTTTTTGAAACCTACTCAAATGTTGAATGTGTCCACTTTGCCTGCTTGAGCTCCTCCCCTACATGAATATTCATGACGTTATTGTGACATCAGAATAAAGATGCTTTTTTTTAATACGTTTGTCTAAATTTGTTAACTTTGTCCATCCATCCATCCATTTTTCCTGCCGCTTGTCCCTTTCAGGGGGTGCTGGAGCCTGTTTTGATGAAAACATTTTTTTAACGCCCCCTGCTGGCAGTGGTCACTTACTTTCACTTTTTTTTTTTTTTTTAAATAGGCTAAAAAATCTTATACATGTATACATTTGTATCATTATTATCAACATTGCAGCCTTCTCTCTTGACATTGTGTCTTTTGGTTATTGTACCTCTAGCCTTGCTTTAAAAAAAAACATGTTTACAGTATGCGGCAGGCCTCTAAAAACAAGCATGTAAAACAAGGCTAAAACCATTAATATGCTAAGTAGTTATATTTGTCTTTTTAACAAAATAATTTCTACTTTTCTCCTTAAAGTTTTGGATTTTTTACTTACTTTTTTTTTTTTTTTTTTTTTTTAGCCCAATTTTTCTGTATCCTTAAATAGTTGTAAATAAAATGATAGTATTTTTAAAAGAGCAAGGGTCAATAAGAAACGAGCTGCTGGGCCACACTTTGGACACCCCTGTTTCAAACCAGCTAAAAAAGGTAAAAACAAGTTTATTGTACTATTTATACCGACCAGGAGATGTAAAACATATTTTTTTGTACACTTTTAATCAACTATAAGAGGTTTATATGAAACAAAAACTGCTGAAACGTTAGCGGTTGCCGACAATGTTGACTTTTATCGCTAACATTAGCATTAGCGGCTGGAAGCTAACGAGAGTCAGGCCGTCCTTTTTCGTCGGCGAACGTTAAAGGACGTGTTTAATAGTTGCTAGTCTTGTTCAAATGCTGATGGACTAAAGTAAACGTAAAATGGTGTTTAAAAAGGAATACCCTAAGTTACGGGTTAAAAGATCACATACTCGGTGTATTCATCAGCTGTCAGGATGGCCGAGCGGTCTAAGGCGCCAGACTCAAGGTGACAAACCTTCCTCTGATGGGACTTCTGGTCTCCGAATGGAGGCGTGGGTTCGAATCCCACTTCTGACACAACTTTTTTTTTATAAACACTAAATTATCTCTTTAAATCGCATAATCACGAGGAGTACGACGTACCTCATAATAATCCTCAATCATATTATTTTGTAAACACACCAACAGTAGCATTATACTGTACACTATTGTTAGTGTAGAGTATTAGACTGATTACAACAGGACAGCCAATATTATCACATTTTACAGTAACACAAACGATAAAAAAAAACTACATCTAAATCTATATAGCAGAGGTGTGGACTCGAGTCACATGACTTGGACTCGAGTCAGACTCGAGTCATGAATTTGATGACTTTAGACTCGACTTGACAAAATGTAAAAAGACTTGCAACTCGACTTAGACTTTAACATCAATGACTTGTGACTTCACTTGGACTTGAGCCTTTTGAATTGACATGACTTGCTACTTTCCCCAAAACCCAAAGATGAAAAAGTTATTCGGGAGCGCTCCGTATTTTTCATTGTGTACTTGTCTATCAGCGTTGCGTGTGTCAGCTGGTGTGGTCTCAGTACAACAGCCAATCAAATTAGATCTACTTTGTTTTCATCACACAGCATTCATCCAATCAAATTGCAGGACAACCAACGAAGAAGACATGTCCAAACCACACGCCAGTGAACAAAAAATGATACCTAAAATAATTTTGTTTGGGTATAAAAATTACGAGGTGGTCAACACAAAACGGTTTGCAGTATGCAACACATGCGGTTCGAAAATTACTGATGGAGAGGCAACAACTTCCAACTTCGTCCGGCATTTGAAGTTGCACAAAGAACGGTAAGTTTTGAATGTAAGATAACGTTTATTGGCTAAGTAACGTGACTTTTATTTGCTGTGTAGTTAAATCAGTGAGGCTGTAAACTCACTGCTAACGTTATAACGTTATTGCAAACACGGGAATCTGTTGCAGTTCACTACCTTATTCATACTTTTTGTTCAGTGATTTTTTTTAAGCAGGGTTACGTTAGTCAATATATCACACGTAACGTTAGACGGCGGTCAGCAGCACCGCGTATTTTAGCCACCTAAAAAAAGGCAAAAATAGTAAAATAAAGGTCAGTTAAAATGTATACTATATTATGAATATGTGTACCGTTTTAGCTAGCTTTCTGACATACTGTTGGTTGTTTACCTCAGCGGTCCCCAACCACCGGGCCGCGGCCCGGTACTGGTCCGTGGATCGATTGGTATCGGGCCGCACAAGAAATAATTTTTTTTTCTTTCTTTTTTTAATTAAATCAACATAAAAACACAAGATACACTTACAAGTAGTGCACCAACCCAAAACAACTCTTTCCCCCTTTTGTTCTGGGCATTGAACATGAAGACTCTTCCTTCACTGTTCCGAGTGGCCATGAGAGTCTTGGCAGTGCCTGCCTCCAGTGCTCCAGTGGAGAGAGTTTTCAGCCATGGTGGCATCATACTACGCCCCCATCGTGCACAAATGACTGACAGACTCTTGGCTAATTTGGTCTTTTGCAAATGCAATGCAGCATAGGGCCCTGACATATAAAAAGTACAACTTTTTTGTTATGTTCACGTATATGTCATGTTTTTTCAATGTTAACACTTTTGTACAAATAAGTACATTTGCACTTTATTTTTCAATGTGTTTGTTCTGTAAAGGAATGAGTTAATGTTTAAAATGACTGGTTAGTAGTGCTATTATAAAGTGCAATGTCAGCACAATTTTCTTTCCTGCAATTTAAAATGCACTTGTTTTAATAAATAAATACAGCGTTTGAAAAGCATACACAATCTGTGTTAATATATTAGTCTGTGGTTAAAAGGACTTGAAAGGACTCAAAACTCAAAATGCAGGACTTAGGACTTGACTTGAGACTTTCCAGTCTTGACTTTGGACTTGACTCGGGGCTTGCCTGTCTTGACTCGGGACTTGACTCGGACTTGAGGGCAAAGACTTGAGACTTATTTGTGACTTGCAAAACAATGACTTGGTCCCACCTCTGCTATATAGCATTTTCAAACAAACTATTTTTTGTATTAATAATCTGTATGTGCCATGTTTTGTCTGTCCACTAGATGGCAGCATAGGACGTTCTCCATTCACTAGGACACATTATTAGGTACACTAAAAGCTTCAAGTGTTGTAACAATAAACAATTTCCAAAATGAATACATCAAAAATTTGAATTATTATCTATTATTTTTATAAATATAATTTTAATCGATCCTGAAATATAAATCAATCAAATCACACATTAGACGTCAGTATATAATGTTTATTAGTGAATAGATGAAAAGTTAGCATTATTGTGTGGTGTACCTAATGAAGTGTCCAATGAGTGTGGTTGTTGTTGACATTAAAAACTTTAAAAAAATATATAACACAGTGGTCAAATTTAAATGTTGTTGTATTTAATGTTAGCTTAGCATTGTGGTGCTAAAAATAGTTAAAAAGGTGACAGTGAGGAGGTCACGGACCCTTGAAGGGGTCACAGGGCGGACTGTTGGAGTCCTTGTCCGTCCATAGGTTGTGTTCCCATGAGGGGGGGGGGCAGTCCCAGTCACTTTGTCAGGACTAATGTGAGGATTTGGGGCCACGCTAAGCTACAAGTGCTAATTGTTTGTGTGCCAAGAGACTCCCCTCAATCAGCCGGGTCTGACCCCTCCCTTTTGTCTGCACGGGACTTGAACCTGACACGTCGGACCTGGGTGGGGACCTGGGGAGGGGGGGGGGTCTTTATTCTGACGCCGAGTTAAAAACAATTTTTATTCTTTGTTCGACTCTTGTAACATTCCATCGTGACACCCCAGTAGGGGAGGAGGGCGGGTCTTATGGGGAAGTGAGGGACTGGGTTCGGGTGGGGGGGGGTCAAGTCCATTCCTACCTGGTCAACAACGAATGGACCAGGACCACCGCAGCTTCAAGTGTCCCATCAGAGAGAGTGGTCCCCTTAGCAACCCCCCCATGTTGTTCTGATGGCATGCTGATGAGAGGATTAGGACTTGGTTTGGGGGCCGGGTGGACTACATCAAGTCAAGAGCTGTGTTGGAGGACACAAAGGACGTGTGAAGGTGTGAAGCAGGACTGGACCACAACCATGGTCTACTGTGGACTTTGACCACGCCTACTAGACCACAACCATGGACTACTGTGAACTTTGACCACGCCCACTGGACCACAACCATGGACTACTGGGGACTTTGACCACGCCCACTGGACCACAACCATCACTCGATGACGTCATCACCATGACGCGATGACGTCTTAATGTGATGTCATCGTGTGATACCATATCACATGTAATCAACTGATGATATCATCCACAATCTCGATGATCGTTTTATGATATCACATGATAATGTCATCACATGATGATACCCAGATATCGCCATGTGATGATGATGATGATGCTGTCTTTCAAACGATGTGTGCGTGATGATATCACATAATTTTGTTGATTTCATCTACATGATGATATCTCATGATATCTTGATGTTTCATCAAGATATCATGTGATGACATTATCATGTGATATCATGTGGAGGGCGTGTAATATCATGTGATATTACATGATGATGTCACATGATTTTGATGATGTCATTTACATGATGATATCTCATGATATCGTGATGGTTTCATCAAGATATCATGAGATAACATCATCATCATGTGATATCATGTGGAGGGCTTCAGAATCAGAAATACTTTATTAATCCCTGAGGGGAAATTAAGATTTTCTGCACAATCCCATTCAAGATTAGACAAACATTACAGGGAGACATGTGATATTATGTGATATAACAGGATGATATCACATGATTTTGATGATGTCATCTCCATGATGATATCTCATGATATCTTGATGTTTCATCAAGATATCATGTGATGACATTATCATGTGATATCATGTGGAGGGCATGTAATATAAAGTGATATTACATGATGATATCACATGATTTTGATGATGTCATCTACACGATGATACCTCATGATGAAACGATCAAGATATCATGAGATAACATCATCATCATCATGTCATATTATGTGGAGGGCATGTCAAATCAAGTGATATAACAGGATGATATCACATGATGTTGATGATATCATCTGCATCAGGACCGGTCAACGCTTGAACATTTGTCCCACGGACCGGGGTGGTGGGGGGGGGGGGGGGGGGGGATATGGTATTCTTTTTGGTTTTTTTGTCATAAAAAAACAATCATGTGTGCTTACGGACTGTATCCCTGCAGACTGTATTGATATATATTGATATATAATGTAGGAACCAGAAATATTAATAACAGAAAGAAACAACCCTTTTGTGCGAATGAGTGTGAATGAGTGTAAATAGGGGAGGGAGGTTTTTTGGCTTGGTGCACTAATTGTAAGTGTATCTTGTGTTTTTTATGTTGATTTAATAAAAAATAAAAATAATAGCATTTATCGGCCTGCCGATATTATCGGACATCTCTACCAAAGACTATAAAAATGGGACCCATTGCCTCCCTGCTTGGCACTCAGCATCAAGGGTTGGAATTGGGGGTTAAATCACCAAAAAAGATTCCCGGGCGCGGCCACCGCTGCTGCCCACTGCTCCCCTCACCTCCCAGGGGGTGATCAAGGGTGATGGGTCAAATGCAGAGAATAATTTCGCCACACCCAGTGTGTGTGTGTGACAATCATTGGTACTTTAACGTTAAATATCATTATGTGTTGACATCTACATGATGATATCACATAATTTTGATGAATTTATCAAGATATCATGTGATGACATCATCCTGTGGTATCATCACGGCCCTCAATGAAAACCAGTTTGACTTCCCTGATGTAGATGACATCATCATCATCACATGTGCTCACATGATGATATCATCTGCAGCGTACGTGATATCATGCACATGATGACATCATCTACAAGGCATATGATATCATCATGTGATCATGACTTCATTATCATAATTACAGTGGCTCATTTGCATGATGATGATATCACATGATCGTACGTCATGACGGGATATCATTGATGACATCATCATCATGTGATATCATGGTCATGTGGCTCATTTAGAACAGTGGTCCCCAACCTTTTTGTAGCTGCGGACCGGTCAACGCTTGAAAATTTGAGGGGGGGGGGGGTTATGGTTTTTTGGTTGTTTTTTTTTGTCATAAAGAAATACAATCATGTTTGCTTATGGACTGTATCCCTGCAGACTGTATTGATCTATATTGATATATAATGTATATATTGTGTTTTTTATGTGGATTTAATTTAAATAAAAAATAAAAAAAATATATATATTTTTTTATTTTATTTTTATTTTTTACATTTCTTGTGCTGCCCGGTACCAATCGGTCCACGGACTGGTACCGGGCCACGGCCCGGTGGTTGGGGACCACTGCTTTAGAAGACATCATCACATGTGGATGATGATGTCATCACATGATGATATCATCTATAGCGTGGATCACATCAAGGGGCCATGTGACGACATCCTCATGACGTGATATGGCCATGTTGATGTCGTCACCCTGGCACCGTCATATCTGACACCATGTGACTACCGCGCCGTCACAGACAGGAAGTAGCCGTAGGACCTTGTCGGCCAATCAGAGGCCAGAAGAGAGTGGCGAGCGGAAAAGACAGACTTGGTGGAAACGTCGTTAGTGCTTTCATCAGAACGTTTATGAAGGATGTCCTCTCAGACACACTAACTCTCCTTGTTTCCACTTACACCCCCCCCCCCCCCCCCCCCAATAGACTCCCCCCTCCCCCCCTGCCCTAGCTGTCAGGCCACAACAATGCACGGCATTAGCATGCTAATGAGGCCGCCAGGTGGCCCGCTAGACAGCTCAATTAAAGAGCTCGTTAAAGAGCCAGTGAGTGACAGGACACAGGAAGTCACATGCTAACAATGCTAACAGGAGCTAACGAGGCTAACCACCCTTTAAACGTGGCCTTTTAGTGGAGGGGGAGGAGAGGGGGGCGCCATCATTAAGGTAATGAAGACAACAACAGCAACTGACCTGGTCGCCGTGACGACGGTGTCCTCGCCTTTATCAGCAACTTCACACGTCACTCATTCTGTCTTTTTCCTCGCTCCCCATCCACCCTCACTATTTTTGAAGGTCCTCTGTAGTGGACGTTTGTGGACACCGTGGAACCCCTGAGAGTCCAAACGTTTGTACGAGAATGAAATAACGCGACGCAACACGAAACGTCGTCTCGTCCAGACGACAATAGCCTCCATGTTGCCAACGTCTGGTGTGTGTGTGTGTGTGGACAATAATAAGGACATTATTAGCGACATGCTAATCACTTTGTAACAGTTTAGCCGTGCTCTCTCAAGTGTGAAAACGGGGGCGTGTGTGTGTGTGTGTGTGTGTGTGTGTGTGTGTGTGAGAGTGTGTGTGGACAAACAAGCAAACAGACTGTCCAAAAGATGGCCGCCCTCATGAATATGCTAATCCCCGTTTAGCATAGCTGGTTAATGACGATGGCCCGCTTCTTCTTGGTCTTCTTTCACGCTGACACGCTTCTACGCGTTTCAGCTTCGGTTTTAGCTAACGTCACCCTTTTTGTGTCTGCCTGGCGGGCGGGGTTTAACCTACATAGGACAACAAAAGCTGTCTCACCTCCAGGGACAATATGCCCTCCATCTTTAGCAGCGTGTTAGCATGCTAATGCTAATGAGCTTGTGTGTGTGTGTGTGTGTGTGTGTGTGTGTGTGTGTGTGTGTGTGTGTGTGTGTGTGTGTGTGTGTGACTGCTAGCATGTCCGCTAACGTGACCGTCGACATCGTATATATAGTCGCCGCGTCGACCGCTACTGCCTATTGGCGCTGACGAGACCTGGGGCCGCCATCTTGAAATGGGCGATGAATTGAATCCCATTGAGGGTGTTGAGTTGGGGAGGGGCCACCAGGGGTTGTATATATTTTCAAGTATTTCTTATATTGACAACCAAACAATTACACAAGGCGAATCAGTAAAGAATCTGGGTATTATCTTCGACCTAACTCTCTCGTTTGAATCACACATTAAGAGTGTTACTAAAACGGCCTTCTTTCATCTCCGTAATATCGCTAAAATTCGTTCTATTTTATCCACTAGCGACGCTGAGATCATTATTCATGCGTTCGTTACGTCTCGTCTCGACTACTGTAACGTATTATTTTCGGGTCTCCCTATGTCTAGCATTAAAAAATTACAGTTGGTACAAAATGCGGCTGCTAGACTTTTGACAAGAACAAGAAAGTTTGATCATATTACGCCTATACTGGCTCACCTGCACTGGCTTCCTGTGCACTTAAGATGTGACTTTAAGGTTTTACTACTTACGTATAAAATACTACACGGTCTAGATCCGTCCTATCTTGTCGATTGCATTGTACCATATGTCCCGGCAAGAAATCTGCGTTCACAGAACTCCGGCTTATTAGTGATTCCCAGAGCCCAAAAAAAGTCTGCGGGCTATAGAGCGTTTTCTATTCGGGCTCCAGTACTATGGAATGCCCTCCCGGTAACAATTAGAGATGCTACCTCAGTAGAAGCATTTAAGTCCCATCTTAAAACTCATTTGTATACTCTAGCCTTTAAATAGCCCCCCTGTTAGACCAGTTGATCTGCCGTTTCTTTTCTTTTCTCCTCTGCTCCCCTTTTCCTTGAGGGGGTGGGGGGGCACAGGTCCGGTGGCCATGGATGAAGTGCTGGCTGTCCAGAGTCAGGACCCGGGGTGGACCGCTCGCCTGTGCATCGGCTGGGAACATCTCTGCGCTGCTGACCCGTCTCCGCTCGGGATGGTGTCCTGCTGGCCCCACTATGGACTGGACTCTTACTATTATGTTGGATCCACTATGGACTGGACTCTCACAATATTATGTCAGACCCACTCGACATCCATTGCTTTCGGTCTCCCCTAGAGGGGGGGGGTTACCCACATATGCGGTCCTCTCCAAGGTTTCTCATAGTCATTCACATCGACGTCCCACTGGGGTGAGTTTTTCCTTGCCCGTATGTGGGCTTTGTACCGAGGATGTCGTTGTGGCTTGTGCAGCCCTTTGAGACACTTGTGATTTAGGGCTATATAAATAAAGATTGATTGATTGATTGATTGATATATATATAAATAATCCGTTCATGAATGAGTATATCCGTTCGGCCACCGTGTTCAATGGAGAAGTCTGATCTACAAAATTTGAAGGCAGCATACCCCTTCCCCTTCGAGCTGAAGCAATGCATGGTGGGAATGTGTGTCAGTGTATTAACATGTCAGGAAACAGAGTGGACCGACACCAGCAGATGACATGGCACCCCAAACCATCACTGATGGTGGAAACTTTACACTAGACTTCAGGCAACGTGGATCCTGTGCCTCTCCTGTCTTCCTCCAGACTCTGGGACCTCGATTTCCAAAGGAAATGCAAAATTTGCATGGTTGGGTGATGGTTTGGGGTGCCATTTCATCTGCTGGTGTCGGTCCACTCTGTTTCCTGAGATCCAGGGTCAACGCAGCCGTCTACCAGCAAGTTTTAGAGCACTTCATGCTTCCTGCTGCTGACCTGCTCTATGGAGATGGAGATTTCAAGTTCCAACAGGACTTGGCACCTGCACACAGCGCAAAATCTACCCGTGCCTGGTTTACGGACCATGGTATTTCTGTTCTAAATTGGCCCGCCAACTTCCCTGACCTTAGCCCCATAGAAAATATGTGGGGTATTGTGAAAAGGAAGATGCAGAATGCCAGACCCAAAAACGCAGAAGAGTTGAAGGCCACTATCAGAGCAACCTGGGCTCTCATAACACCTGAGCAGTGCCAGAAACTCATCGACTCCATGCCACGCCGCATTAACGCAGTAATTGAGGCAAAAGGAGCTCCAACCAAGTATTGAGTATTGTACATGCTCATATTTTTCATTTTCATACTTTTCAGTTGGCCAACATTTCTAAAAATCCCTTTTTTGTATTAGCCTTAAGTAATATTCTAATTTTGTGACACACGGAATTTTGGATTTTCATTTGTTGCCACTTCAAATCATCAAAATTAAATGAAATAAACATTTGAATGCATCAGTCTGTGTGCAATGAATAAATATAATGTACAAGTTACACCTTTTGAATGCAATTACTGAAATAAATCAAGTTTTTCAAAATATTCTAATTTACTGGCTTTTACCTGTATATATATATATATATATATATATATATATATATATATATATATATATATATATAAATAAGAGAAATACTTGAATTTCAGTGTTCATTTATTTACACATATACACACACATAACACTCATCTACTCATTGTTGAGTTAAGGGTTGAATTGTTCATCCTTGTTCTATTCTCTGTCACTATTTTTCTAACCATGCTGAACGCCCTGCCCTGTCTGATGATGCATTCTGCTTCGTCTCCTTGTTGTGTGCGCAGTTGTGCACTGCACTCTCTAAAAGCTGTAGATGTTATTGTCACATATGCATGTACAGTAGATGGCAGTATTGTCCTGTTTAAGAGTGTCACAACATTGCTGTTTACGGCAGACGAACTGCTTTACGGTAGACGAAAACGTGACTGTTGTGTGTTGTTGCCACGCTGGGAGGACGTTAATGAAACTGCTTAACAATAAACCCACATAAGAAACTAAGAACTCGCCCTCGATCATTCTACAGATATAACGTGATTGGGCAGGCATGCTGTTTATATTGTGGGAAAGCGGACTTGAAAACAGGCTGTCGACACGTCACTCAGGTCCGCCTGAATTTCGGGAGATTTTCGGGAGAAAATTTGTCCCGGGAGGTTTTCGGGAGAGGCGCTGAATTTCGTGAGTCTCCCGGAAAATCCGGGAGGGTTGGCAAGTATGCATATATAATAGTTTCCTTTTCAGGTGAGAGAGGACGCTAAAGGCAGTGCCTTTAAGGCACGCCCCCAATATTGTTGTCCGGGTGGAAATCGGGAGAAATTCGGGAGAGCTACAGGTGCATCAGAGCCAGAACAAACAGGCGAAGAGACAGCTTCTTTCCCAGAGCTGTCACCATCTTGAACTCTAACTTATAATAATAATAATTCACCCCTACATAATATACCCTACTGTGCAATATTACCTTTCGAGTGCAATACGTCCGACACTGATTGTTATTTATTACTCCAGTACTCTTGTCTTGTTCTGTATATTGTACAGTTTTTTGTATTTCTACAGTGTTTTGTATATTGTACAGGATTGCTTATTACTTTTATTGGATAGTAGTCTGTTTATTTCAATTGTTAGTTTTTTTCTTTATTGCCTGTTGTGTAATTTATTTTATTTTATTATTTAGTTATTTTTACCCCATATTTGTTCCCACTACTGCACCTTAAATTGGAGTCCTTAATCTCGTTATATGCAAATATAATGACAATAAAGTCCATTCTATTCTATTCTATCTATTCCCGGGAGATTTTCGGGAAGTATGGCTGGTAGTCGCTGCTAGCTTAGCATAACCCCTTTTGCTAATGCTAGCCCAATGTCAGCCAACTTGGCCAAAGTTGGTCACTATTTTCACTAACGCCAGTGTTTTAATGTTCAACCAAAAGGGTAACTTTTTGAGCCTGAGCTTGGTCTTTTTAAGAAAATGTAACGACATTAACACAACTGCGGTTGCTAACATGCTAACGCTACTACTCCCTTTACGTTATGGTTTGTAATGCTAGAGCTTTACTTGACATCTGCTTCGTGTAATTACCATCGTTAGTCACACCTAGCTCAGCCTGGACCCCGACTTAAACAAGTTGAAAAACTTATTCGGGTGTTACCATTTAGTGGTCAATTGTACGGAATATGTACTGCACTGTGCAATCTACTAATAAAAGTTTCAATCAATCAATCAATCAAGCCTAGTCCTCGTAAGAGGAGGCTCAAGCTGGCGCTGACGCATCTTCCCGGTGTGTTCAAGTGCAACGTTGACGCCGTTTTTTAAGTCGACGGATCATTGCCATGGTATAATGAAACGTTTGTGTGTTCCAGGTGAGCTGAGTGCTCATCATCGTCATGGTCGCAGCCCGTGGATGAAGACGAGCCCCCGCCCAAAAAAAGAAAACAAAGAGAGTGTTGCTATTGTGATACAGGAGGTCAGTCGGGGGTTACTCGGAGGTCGGTGCTGAGGGTCAAAGTGCAAGCAAAGGCGACGGCCAGCGGCCTCCCTAAAGTGAAGCTAGCTTATGTCGCGCTAGCTTAGCTTTAATGTTAGCATTAGCAGAGAGTTTTTGGCGGGTATTAGCCAGTCAGTTAGCTCGCTCCTGGTGGTGTTGTGACCGTGTGGGCGGGGCTGGCCGTGTGTGTCGTTAACCTTTTTAAACACACTGATAATTAGTGCTTATTACAGCCTGGGGGGCTATTAGGACCAGTGGACCTGCCCCTCAGGACCACCAGCAGCTCATTATAGGAGGCAGGGTCGCCTTGTTAGCGCCCACATGCTAAACACGTCAATAGTCTGTTTGTGTGACATTGTTCATGTGTCGATAAAGTTGATTACAAATGTTAACGAGTCATGAAAATAGATAAATTTTTATATAATATAGAACATTATAAATGTTATCTATGCGTTATTTCAATCATTTTAAAGTTTGTCATATTGTCACGTTATTTTCTTTATGAGGTAATTATTTGATATTTATTGGAGTTTTAGTCCATTTTTATTGTCGTTATTCATTCGTTTTAATCATGATAATATATTATTATTAAAATATAATACATCTAACGCATTTGGATGATTTTTGATATCGAAAATCCACTTTCTTTACTGTTAACTAACAAACTGTTGACACAGTGCTGCACATAAAAACAATAAAAAAGCATTTAAAATAATGGATATGAGAATAGTAAAAATAAAATAACAATAAAAAAGATAAAATAAGTGGGGGGGGAAATAAGATAGAATAAAACAATAGTGGTTAGAGTGTCCGCCCTGAGATCGGTAGGTCGTGAGTTCAAACCCCGGCCGAGTCATACCAAAGACTAGGGATGTTCGATAATGGCTTTTTTGCCGATATCCGATATTCCGATATTGTCCAACTCTTAATTACCGATACCGATATCAACCGATACCAATATATACAGTCGTGGAGGTTAACACATTATTATGCCTAATTTGGACAACCAGGTATGGTGAAGATAAGGTCCTTTTTAAAAAAAATTAATAAAATAAAATAAGATAAATAAATTAAAAACATTTTCTTGAATAAAAAAGAAAGTAAAACAATATAAAAGCAGTTACATAGAAACTAGTAATTAATGAAAATGAGTAAAATTAACTGTTAAAGGTTAGTACTATTAGTGGACCAGCTGCACGCACAATCATGTGTGCTTACGGACTGTATCCCTTGCAGACTGTATTGATATATATTGATATATAATGTAGAAACCAGAATATTAATAACAGAAAGAAACAACCCTTTTGTGTAAATGAGTGTAAATGGGGGAGGGAGGTTTTTTGGGTTGGTGCACTAATTGTAAGTGTGTCTTGTGTTTTTTATGTTGATTTAATAAAAAAAATAAAAATCTAAAAAAATAAAAATGATACCGATAATAAAAAAAACAGATACCGATAATTTCCAATTGCCGATATTATCGGACATCTCTACCAAAGACTATAAAAATGGGACCCATTGCCTCCCTGCTTGGCACTCAGCATCAAGGGTTGGAATTGGGGGTTAAATCACCAAAAAAGATTCCCGGGCGCAGCCACCGCTGCTGCTCACTGCTCCCCTCACCTCCTGCATGCAGAGAATAATTTCGCCACACCTAGTGTGTGTGTGACAATCATTGGTACTTTAACTTTAACTTAAAAGACACAGATGACTCAAGCCTATATAACATGTTTTATAATATGTTAAATCATTGGCTATTATTGTATATAAATATAACACTATGTGATATGATTTTTTTATTTTTTTATTTAGCCTTTATTTAACCAGGTAAAAAATCCCATTGAGATCAAAGATCTCTTTTCCAAGGGAGACCTGGCCAAGAGGGCAGCAGCAAGGTTACATTAAAAACAGTAAACAACACATAAAACATCAAATTTACAACATTAAAACTTGCTCACAAAACACATGTGCATACAGACAAGGTATGTACAGTACATGTGTATTTACGTACATTTGAACTAACCACGCTAGCTAGTCTTTTTCTAATATTAATCACATCCCTAAAAGTGCCTAAAGAAGTGGAGGTCGTGCACTTTTAATTAGCAAGGAAGACTTGTCATGTGACTTCATTGTGTGTGTGTGTAAAAGTGTGTGTGTGTGTGTACGTCCACTCCAACTTTGGAGGACTCTCCCACCCCTCCCAAGTCCCAAGTCCAATAGTCCGCCTAGCAACAAGAGCAGAGAAATGGCGAGAAAGTAACTTTTTTTTTTTACAGTGTCAAGCGCGGCCCCCCTCCTAGGTGGTCAGCACTGACCTGTGCCCCCCCCATCCCCTGTCCTTTCTCTGTGGTCTTGTTGGCCAGACCTCCCTGCTAATTAGGGGAGCGGTCCCGCCCCCCCAGGAGGCGCTAAATGTGACTCTCGTGTTGTGGACGCCATTCAAGCCCCCCCAACTCTACATTTCATCCCCTCCCCTGGTTTTGTGCGGCTGTCTGCGTCCATCAATCTTCCCATTAGGCGTCCGTATTACGGAAACCGGCGGGAACGCCCCCTTTACACAGCGCCCCCCCAAGTCTCATTAACCCCACCTGTTGTTGGCCCCGCCCCCTGTGTCAGCTCTCACTGGAGGTGAAGGCGAGAAGGAGGCCGCACTTTGGGTGGTATGTTTCCTGTGGGGGGGGGACACAAAGCCCCCAGTGTTCAGGCGGGCCCCCAGGAGCTTGTTTTACAACAGGGGAGGGGCCGCTATCATGATGTGAACCACCCTGAGTCCATTCATGATGACAAACTAGACCACGCCTCCTCCCACTGACCCCCCCTCTCATGCTGCTAACATGTATGTCACTTATACATGTGTGTGTATATACACGTGCCCCCTAGTGGCTGATACAGATATATAAATTTTTCATTTCAAATCATTTAGAAAATGTGACTTTGGGCTAGGGCAGCACGGTGAAAGAGGGGTTAGTGCGTCTGCCTCACAATACGAAGGTCCTGAGTAGTCGTGAGTTCAATCCCGGCCTCGGGATCTTTCTGTGTGGAGTTTGCATGTTCTCCCCGTGACTGCGTGGGTTCCCTCCGGGTACTCCGGCTTCCTCCCACCTCCAAAGACATGCACCTGGGGATAGGCTGATTGGCAACACTAAATTGGCCCTAGTGTGTGAATGTGAGTGTGAATGTTGTCTGTCTATCTGTGTTGGCCCTGCGATGAGGTGGCGACTTGTCCAGGGTGTACACCGCCTTCCGCCCGATTGTAGCTGAGATAGGCTCCAGCGCCCCCCGCGACCCCGAAGGGACTAAGCGGTAGAAAATGGATGGCTGGGATGGACTTTGGGCTAGGGTTGTACGGTATGCCGATACTAGTATAGTACCGCGGTACTAATGAATCAAAAACAGTACTGTACTCTGTTTGAAAAATTTGCCATATTTTTTTTTCACGGGCATGATGGCGCATCGTCACGTCATGACATTGCTGGTTTTACGAGCAGAGGACCATGTTGGGCAGTGCACACACACGGAGTACTTACAAGCAGACACATTGTGTAGACAGAAAAGGGAGAATGGACACATTTTGGTCTAAAAACTAAAGATAAAGGTGAAGTTATAACACTGAAACACCCTCAGGAAGAGGTGCTTTAAGACATGGCTAGCTAGCTAGCAGATAACATCTATCCTTGTCTCCATGGTGACAAATAAAGTGAGTTTCTTACAAGTATCACTGGAGCACGAGGAATAGCTACACATGCTTCACTACACACCGTAGGAGGACACAATAACTCACCGCTAACAAGCGAGCACTCCTGAATGTAAACAAATGCCATGGCATGGGTGGATCTACACCTGACATCCACTGTAATGATACCAAGTACAAGAGCGTATCTTGTCGATACTACTATGATTACATCGATTTTTTTTATCGTCACAAAATATTTTTTATTAAAAAAAAAAAAATCATATTATGTTTATAAACTCAGGAAATATGTCCCTGGACACATGAGGACTTTGAATATGACCAATGTATCATCCTGTAAATACTTGGTATCGGATCGATACCTAAATGTGTGGTGTCATCCAAAACTAATGTAAAGTATCAAACAAGAGAAGAATAAGTGATTATTGCATTTTAAGGAGTGTAGATAGAACATGTTAAAACAGAAAGTAAGCAGATATTAACAGTAAATGAACAAGTAAGGGACAAGCGGTAGAAATGGATGGATGGATGAATTAATATTAAATGTTTACAGTTTGTCCCTCATAATTTTTAGAAAATAATAGAATGATAAATGACACAATATGTTACTGCATCCGTCAGCAGACTAATTAGGAGCCTTTATTTATTTTACTTACTTCTAAAAGAAAAGTTGTCTAGTATGTGCACTATTTTATTTAAGGACTAAATTGCAATAAAAAACATATGTTTAATGTACCCTAAGATTTTTTGTTAAAATAAAGACAATAATGACTTTTTTTTAATGGTCCCTTTTATTTAGAAAAGTATCGAAATACATTTTGGTATTGGACAACCCTACTTTGGGCGAAATTTTGTGGGATCGCTGAAGTGCCAAAGCGAACAGAAATGCTAACAGTTGGGAACTAAAAGTAACTAAAAGTATGAGCAAAACGAGCTAAAAAAGGTACTATGCTAACGTGCTGACAACAACATGCAGTACATACAGTTGGCGTTAGTGGAACACCAAAATATAAATCGCTAAATACCTGTTGAATTAGGAAATGCGCTCGTGTTAGCAAGCTAAACTGAAACGTGCGTCAAGTACTAAATATATGACTCTGGTTTGTGTACCTGAAAAAGGTGTTTACAATGCTAACGTTAGCATGCATCAAGTACTAGAATATGACTGAGGTGTGTGTAAACCTATAAAAGTAGCTAAAAAAACCCACAAAGCTTGGATACTAACAATGGTATGCTAACAGGTATCAAGTATCTGCAAAAAAGCTAGCATGACGCGACATTAGCACATTGCCTCATTCAAATGTTTAGTTAGTGATTTACACTGTTAATGATACATAACACCTCAAATAAGTCAAGTATACAAATTATCCATATTACGATTTAAGGATCGATTTTACAGCATAAATACGGGCATCAGCAGTATCGATATTTCAGTATCGATCCGCACATCACTCTATTGCAGGGGTGTCCAAAAGGGGGCTGCATTGGGATAAAAATTAAAATGGGATGCAAAGTAACTATATATATATATATATATATATATATATATATATATATATATATATATATATATATATATATATATATATATATATATATATATAATATAATGGATATATAATCAATTATTATAAGTGAATATTAGGAGAATGTGAAAGTTTGTGTCCTACCTTGTTTACTTCCCTGATGGTCTCCTTAAAGGCCTACTGAAACCCACTACTACCGACCACGCAGTCTGATAGTCTGATAGATATCAATGATGAAATCTTAACATTGCAACACATGCCAATACGGCCGGGTTAGCTTACTAAAGTGCAATTTTAAATTTCGCGCAAAATATCCTGCTGAAAACGTCTCGGTATGATGACGTCTGCGTGTGACGTCACGGATTGTAGAGGACATTTTGGGACAGCATGGTGGCCAGCTATTAAGTCGTCTGTTTTCATCGCAAAATTCCACAGTATTTTGGACATCTGTGTTGGTGAATCTTTTGCAATTTGTTCAATGAACAATGGAGACAGCAAAGAAGAAAGCTGTAGGTGGGAAGCGGTGTATTGCGGGCGGCTGCAGCAACACAAACACAGCCGGTGTTTCATTGTTTACATTCCCGAAAGATGACAGTCAAGCTTTACCATTGGCCTGTGGAGAACTGGGACAACAGAGACTCTTGCCAGGAGGACTTTGAGTTGGATACGCAGACACGGTACCGTGAGTACGCATGCAGCTGCGGCTTCCAAACATTTGATCGCTTGCCCGTACGTGCGTGCCGCTGTGTGCATGTCACATACGTAACTTTGGGGACTTTGGGGAAATATATGTGCTGTATGAACTTTGGGGAGGTGAACGGTACTTTGGGCTGTGGGATTGAGTGTGTTGTGCAGGTTATATGGACGGGATGGGGGAGGTGTTTGTTATGCGGGATTAATTTGTAGCATATTAAATATAAGCCTGGTTGTGTTGTGGCTAATAGAGTATATATATGTCTTGTGTTTATTTACTGTTTCAGTCATTCCCAGCTGAATATCAGGTCCCACCCGCCTCTCACAGCATCTTCCCTATCTGAATCGCTCCCACTGCCCTCTAGTCCTTCACTCTCACTTTCCTCATCCACGAATCTTTCATCCTCGCTCAAATTAATGGGGAAATCGTCGCTTTCTCGGTTCGAATCGCTCTCGCTGCTGGTGGCTATGATTGTAAACAATGTGCGGATGTGAGGAGCTCCACAACCTGTGACGTCACGCTACTCGTCTGCTACTTCCGGTACAGGCAAGGCTTTTTTATCAGCGACCAAAAGTTGTGAACTTTATCGTCGATGTTCTCTACTAAATCCTTTCAGCAAAAATATGGCAATATCGTAAAATGATCAAGTATGACACATAGAATGGACCTGCTATCCCCGTTTAAATAAGAAAATCGCATTTCAGTAGGCCTTTAAAGCTTTGTAATCAATCAGAAAATCTCAAGCAGCTCGAAGTCAAACATTGATAACTGTGGAGAGTGTTTTGCTTTTTTCCCATCATGCCTTGCAGTGGATTTAAATGGGTGTGATTTCACATTTTTATGCTGATTGGACGGTTTTTTTTTATAATATCCACAAAGTTCAGTGAGCAGATTGTTATGTGTGACCATGTTTGTGGACTTTTTGTGTTAGTTGTGCAACTTGATGTTCACTTTGCTCATATTTTACCGAGCAGTCAGACCCCTAACTGCCCTTTCCTGTTCTAGGGTTATCATCACTTTTTTTTCCAAATTTGCCATCCCTGCTACCTCTTCTGTGGTGGCCAAAGAAAAATCTAAACACACCTGAGATACTCACTGAGCTTAGGTCTATATTCATCGATAGATCGGCTTATCACGGTTTTACCGACATGAACAGGAAATGTACAAATCTATGCCCATATTTGGCGCGCTTATGTACGAGTACACTAAGAAGTACGGCAAAAGGTGTATAGTAGGGGTGTGAGTCCGATTCCTGAGGTAATGATTCGATTCAAAACTGATTCTCGATTCAACTCGATTAAAAATGTAGAAAACCCAAAACCAGTGAAGTTGGCACGTTGTGTAAATGGTAAATAAAAACAGAATACAATGATTTGCAAATCCTTTTCAACTTATATTAAATTGAATAGACTGCAAAGACAAGATATTTAATGTTCGAACTGAGAAACTGTATTTTTTTTTGCAAATAATCATGAACTTAGAATTTAATGGCAGCAACACATTGCAAAAAAGTTGGCACAGGGGCATTTTTACCACTGTGTTACATGGCCTTTCCTTTTAACAACACTCAGTAAACGTTTGGGAACTGAGGAGACCAATTTTCAAAGTAGAATTATTTTCCATTCTTGCTTGATGTACAGCTTAAGTTGTTCAACAGACTCCGTTGTGGTATTTTACGCTTCATAATGCGCCACACATTTTCAATAGGAGACATGTCTGGACTACAGGCAGGCCAGTCTAGTACCCACTCTCTTTTACTACAAAGCCACGCTGTTGTGACACGTGCAGAATGTGGCTTGGCATTGTCTTGCTGAAATAAACAGGGGCGTCCATTAAAAAAAGACCTTGTTTGGATGGCAACATATGTTGCTCCAAAACCTGTATGTACCTTTCAGCATTAATGGTGCCTTCACAGATGTGTAAGTTATTTCTGCCTTGGGCACTAATACACCCCCATACCATCACAGATGCTGGCTTTTCAACGTTGCGCCTAGAACAGTTAAGGTGGTTCTTTTCCTCTTCCGTCCACAGTTTCCAAAAACAATTTGAAATGTGGACTCATCAGACCACAGAACCCTTTTCCACTTTGCATCAGTCCATCATAGATGAGCTCGGGTCCAGCGAAGCGTTTCTGGGTGTTGTTGATAAATGGCTTTGGCTTTGCATAGTAGAGTTTTAACTTGCACTTACAGATGTAGCGACAAACTGTAGTTACTGAAAGTGGTTTTCTGAAGTGTTCCTGAGGCCAAGTGGTGATATCCTTTACACACTGATGTCAGTTTTTGATGCAGTACCGCCTGAGGGATCGAAGGTCACGGGCATTCAATGTTGGGTTTCAGCCTTGCTGCTTACGTGCAGTAATTTCTCCAGATTCTCTGACCCTTTTGATGATATTACAGACCGTAGATGGTGAAATCCCTAAATTCCTTATAATAGCTGGTTGAGAAATGTTGTTCTTAAACAATTTGCTAAGGCATTTGTTCACAAAGTGGTGACCCTCGCCCCATCCTTGTTTGTGAATGACTGAGCATTTCATTAAAGCTACTTTTATACCCAATCATGGCACCCACCTGTTCCCAATTAGCCTGTTCACCTGTGGGATGTTCCAAATAAGTGTTTGATGAGCATTCCTCAACTTTCTCCGTCTTTTTTGCCACTTGTACCAGCTTTTTTGAAACATGTTGCAAGCATCAAATTCCAAATGAGCTAATATTTGCAAAAAATAACAACATTTTCCAGTTTGAACGTTAAATACCTTGTCTTTGCAGTCTGTGCAGATGAATATAGGTTGAGAAAGCCAGTGGTTGCAATGGAAGAAATGTATAGCGGTGGTAATTCATGTGGTACAGCACACTCACAGGAAGGAAGTACACTCACTGAAGCGCACTGATGGAAGTGTTCCAATTGAGGTGTAAGTGTGGACTCATGTGACCTCTGGAGGTGAGACGTCAGCAAAGGTTAAGAAGACGTGAGCAGTTTTAGTTGGAGGGAGGACAGCTGGTCAGGACGTAAAGTAGTCCGCCCTCTTGTTAGGCATGAGTGCCATGAAGGGGGGGGCGACAGTAAAGGAATGCGATGGCGGCCATATGACGCTAATTGCAGCACAAGTGGGCGCTGCTTGTGTCGTCCATTGTGCACCCCGGCCCATTGTCTGCGGCATGTGAGCATCTCCATGAGAAAGGAGCCGGCACATCCCCGCCATTAGAGCCGCTCCACGCCATTGTCACGCCGTACTGTAGCGCCATCAGTCAGCGGGCCGACACAGATCCTCTTTTCTTGTCCTTTGTCCACTTCAAGTCAACGCGCTCAGAAACTAGATCTTCTTCTTGTCTCCTATTGTCCTTTTTAGAGCACGTTTATTACTCCCTTCTTGTCCACTTCTTCCCATCTGGGACATCTTAAACCTGCACTAAGGACTAACCAGACCTCCATTCTGGCCGCCATCTTGCTTTGTAATCCTACTTTTCTTTTTTGTGGGAACTTGAATCTGCATCCAAAGTGACAAAATAAAGAAATTAATTGTTTAATTGCACAATACAGACTATATACTTGAATATAATTATAATTTAAATATGAACTAATCTTAGTATATTTATATATTACCACCCACGTTTGAAAACCATGTTTAAAGTGATTGCATCGCTTTACAATAGGGGTGTCCAAAGTGCGCGCCGGTGGCAATTTGCGGCCCGCAGCTCCAGTTTTGTCTGAAAAACCCCCCAGTAAAAATGTAAGAATAAAGAGCAAAAAGACATAATGTAATGAAAAAAAGCTGAAATTTTCATGTTAATAATTAATAATAATACACTATTTGACCTATAACGCCAAGTTATCTACAGTATATATATAATATATGTATATACACATATATTTGTATATATATATGTATGTATATATATATATATATATTTAAATGACCATGTCAAGGTGATCTACCTCATTTCATATGTGTGTGTGTATATATAAATATATATATATATATATATATATATATATCCATCCATCCATCCATCTTCTTCCGCTTATCCGAGGTCGGGTCGCGGGGGCAGCAGCCTAAGCAGGGAAGCCCAGACTTCCCTCTCCCCAGCCACTTCGTCCGGCTCTTCCTGTGGGACCCCGAGGCGTTCCCAGGCCAGCCGGGAGACATAGTCTTCCCAACGTGTCCTGGGTCTTCCCCGCGGCCTCCTACCGGTCGGACGTGCCCTAAACACCTCCCTAGGGAGGCGTTCGGGTGGCATCCTAACCAGATGCCCGAACCACCTCATCTGGCTCCTCTCGATGTGGAGGAGCAGCGGCTTTACTTTGAGCTCCCCCCGGATGGCAGAGCTTCTCACCCTATCTCTAAGGGAGAGCCCCGCCACCCGGCGGAGGAAACTCATTTCGGCCGCTTGTACCCGTGATCTTGTCCTTTCGGTCATAACCCAAAGCTCATGACCATAGGTGAGGATGGGAACTTAGATCGACCGGTAAATCGAGAGCTTTGCCTTCCGGCTCAGCTCCTTCTTCACCACAACGGATCGATACAGCGTCCGCATTACTGAAGACGCCGCACCGATCCGCCTGTCAATCTCATGATCCACTCTTCCCTCACTCGTGAACAAGACTCCGAGGTACTTGAACTCCTCCACTTGGGGCAAGATCTCCTCCCCAACCCGGAGATGGCACTCCACCCTTTTCCGGGCGAGAACCATGGACTCGGACTTGGAGGTGCTGTATATATATATATATATATATATATATATATATATATATATATATATATGTATGTATATACACACATATATATATTTTTTTATATATGTACATGTAAGTTTATATAGATATAATATTTGTATACAGTGTTCCCCCCTTTAACGTGGGGGTTCCGTTTAAAAAAATACCCGCTTTAAGTGAAATCCGTGTAGTAGAAGTTTATTTTTATTTCTTTGTTTTTTAAGTTTTCAATCATCATATATTTTTTTCATTTACTCTATATGTTTTTTCAATTAAAAAAAAGGGTTGTTTTTTTTTTCCATTGACTGTGCAAGTTTTTTCTTTTACAGTTTTTTATTTATTTTTTATTCATCATATTTTTTTTCCGTTTACAGTACCGTATTTTCCGCACTATTAGCCGCACCTAAAAACCACAAATTTACTCAAAAGCTGACAGTGCGGCTTATAACCCGGTACGCTTTATATATGGATTAATATTAAGATTCATTTTCATAAAGTTTAGGTCTCGCAACTACGGTAAACAGCCGCCATCTTTTTTCCCGGTAGAAGAGGAAGCGCTTCTTCTTCTACGCAAGCAACCGCCAAGGTAAGCACCCGCCCCCATAGAAGAGGAAGCGCTTCTTCTTCTACTGTAAGCAACCACCCGCCCCCGTAGAAGAAGAAGAAGCGCGCGCGGATATTACGTTTCATTTCCTTTGTGTGTTTACATCTGTAAAGACCACAAAATGGCTCCTACTAAGCGACAGGTTTCCGGTTCATGAAAAGACGCAATCTCTCCATCCGCACACGGATTACTATTTCACAGCAACTGCCTAAAGACTTTCAAGAAAAGCTGGCTACTTTCCGTGCATATTGTAAAAACAAGATAGCTGAAAAAAAGATCCGGCCAGAGAACATTATCAACATGGACGAGGTTCCACTGACTTTTGATATTCCTGTGAACCGCACTGTGGATACAACGGGAGCACGTACGGTGAATATTCGCACCACAGGGAATGAGAAGTCATCCTTCACTGTGGTTCTAGCTTGCCATGCTAATGGCCAGAAACTTCCACCCATGGTGATATTCAAAAGGAAGACCTTGCCAAAAGAGACCTTTCCAGCCGGCGTCATCATAAAAGCTAACTCGAAGGGATGGATGGATAAAGAAAAGGTGAGCGAGTGGTTAAGGGAAGTTTACGCGAAGAGGCCGGGTGGCTTTTTTCACGCAGCTCCGTCCATGTTGATATACGACTCCATGCGCGCCCACATCACGCTGGTTTTTAATATATTATTAAAGTTTGACTGACCTATCTGACTGTTTTTTTGACATTCCCTTTAGCTTAGTTAGATGCGGCTTATAACACGGGGCGGCTTATAGGTGGACAAAGTTTTGAAATATGCCGTTCATTGAAGGCGCGGCTTATAACCCAGGGCGGCTTATGGTGCGGAAAATACGGTATATGTATGCTCGCCTGAAACAATGTTGTAAATTAGGCAAGCTGAAGGCATTCTGTGGTGTACAGCAGTGGTCCCCAACCACCGGTACCGGTCCGTCGACCGTATGGTACCGGGGGGCACAAGAAATAAAAATAATAAAAAATATTTTTTATTTTTTTATTTGAGACTCATCGCAGGGGCCAACACAGATAGACAGACAACATTCACACTTACCGTACATTCACACATTAGGGCCAATTTAGTGTTGCCAATCAACCTATCCCCAGGTGCATGTCTTTAGAGGTGGGAGGAAGCCGGAGTGCTCGGAGGGAGCCCACGCAGTCACGGGGAGAACATGCTAACTCCACACAGAAAGATCCAGAGCCCGGGATTAAACTCAGGACCTTCGTATTGTGAGGCACATGCACTAACCCCTGTCGCACAGTGCTGCACCCTGCATACTTCATTTTTTTCTTGATGGAAAAAGTTTGCACTACCCTGATCTAATATATTAGAAGCTCTCGAAATTAAAATAAAATACAAACATATACTCGGTGGTCAGTTAAAAAAATACCATAAACAAACAAAACAATACAAATAACTACTTGTAATGGATGAATGAATATGAAAAATTAAAACCACTACAATAATTAACATTGGTAAAATAATGACTGAACATAAATGTTTCTACACACACCAGGTTGTGCAGTTACACAATCGTATTATTGTTCATTTTATCATCATTCTATTCTTACAGGGAAAGGCCCACAACATTATGTTGGAATAAAAAACAACAGATAAAAAGTGCAAAAATATGTAATTTAATGTGAAAAAGATGAAATGTTGATACTAATTATTAATAATAATATATTGTGTCAGGGGGCAGCACGGTGAAAGAGGGGTTAGTGCATCTGCCTCACAATATGAAGGTCCTGAGTAGTCTTGGGTTCAATCCCGGGCTCAGGATCTTTCTGTGTGGAGTTTGCATGTCCTCCCCGTGACTGCGTGGGTTCCCTCCGGGTACTCCGGCTTCCTCCCACTTCCAAAGACATGCACCTGGGGATAGGTTGATTGGCAACACTAAATTGGCCCTAGTGTGTGAATGTGAGTGTGAATGTTGTCTGTCTATCTGTGTTGGCCCTGTGATGAGGTGGCGACTTGTCCAGGGTGTAAAACGCCTTCCGCCCGATTGTAGCTGAGACAGGCTCCAGCGCCCCCCGCGACCCCAAAGGGAATAAGCGGTAGAAAATGGATGGATGGATATTGTGTCATGTAAAACCTTATCTCTTTAAATATCCATCCATCCATTTTCTACCGCTTGTCCTTTAGGGGGTGGCGGGGGGTGCTGGAGCCTATCTCAGCTGCATTCGGGCGGAAGGCGGGGTACACCCTGGACAAGTCGCTACCTCCTCACAGGACCAACACAGATAGACAGACAACATTCTAATAGCTAATGTTTATTTTTAGCTTTTTTTTTTTTCAATTAAAAAATATCAAAGTGGCCCACGCATATTTTGACTTTTCCTTATATGTTTGGACACCCCAATAATCATAATATACATTTTCCTCAGCTACACTAACCCTCGACTTTCATTATACTTATACGTTTTTAAACACTATTATGAAACAATTCAATGGTGGTCATTATTTGTAGTGATGGCTGAAAAGATACAGAAGCATCGACGCATTATAAAAACACACAAGGAGTGATAATGGAGGTGTGTGTCACTTTAAGAAATAAAAAACAGGTGACCAACTAAGAAAAGGGCAAAATTCCGAAATGTGGGATAATGTTGGTTTTATAGCGCCGAATAAGGAAAATTGTATTTTCTTGTTTCTATTAAAAAAAAATCAAAAATCGGTTAAAGAAAAAAAAATTGAAATAAATAAATAAATGTATACTGTATATATACAGATTATAATTTAGAAAAGAGAAGAGTGTGAAACTTCTCTTGTTGCCTTGTTTGTCCATTCATCCATCCATTTTCTTCCGCTTATCCGAGGTCGGGTCACGGGGGCAGCAGCCTAAGCAGAGAAGCCCAGACATAGTCTTCCCAACGTGTCCTGGGTATTTGACTTTATTAAATGTTTGGGTAGAATTTTATGAAACAAAAGCAGTTTTCTTTAAAGTATTATAGCATTTTATTAGAGCTGGTATCTATTTTATCTAGGAATGTAGTTAATCATAGAACTGGCATTCAATGGTATTAAAAAGGTATTGATTTTGAATCGAGAATCGATTCTGAGTCGAATCATTGCCCCAAAAAATCGAATCGAATTGAATCATGCAGTGCCCAAAGACTCACAGCCCTAATAGTTACTTGCTACTTTGCCAAAAATGTAATTGAAATATTAACTCTTTAAAAATGTAATTTAATACCAGACAAAGTAATTATTGTGCTACTTTAAATGAAAACAGAACTGAAAATACCTGACTATGCAGTTGAAAGACGTCTCATGGAAGCAGAGTGTGTGTGTGTGTGTTTGCCTTTAAAAGGCGGTGCCTGTTGCCAAGTGACGTGTGACGTCAGTGTTTCTAAGGTCTGTTGAAACTTTTCACTGGATGGTGTTGCCTTTTTGCGTCCATGACTGTAGTGTACTTGTCCACAAACAGGGTATTGTAGGATTGCAAGCTTGTCACTTCAATCATTGATTTGTTCATTATTCCCTCTTAGTAGTAGTACTAGTAGTAGTAGTAGTAGTGTGAATGAGTGTGTGTACTTGCATGTTGTGTGTTGTTTGCTTATGTTTTATATACACACTGCAAGTATATGTATAATGTAGTAACAGACACCTTCATAACAATATGTAATATGTTTTATATACACACTGCAAGTATATATATAATGTAGTAGCAGACACTTTCATAACAATATGTAATATGTACAATATACACACTGCAAGTAAATGTATAATGTAGTAACATACACCTTCATTACAATATGTAATATGTACAATATACACACTGCAAGTATATATATAATGTAGTAACAGACACCTTCATAACAATATGTAATATGTTTTATATACACACTGCAAGTATATATATAATATAGTAACAGACACCTTCATTACAATATGTAATATGTACAATATACACACTGCAAGTATATATATAATGTAGTAACAGACACCTTCATAACAATATGTAATATGTTTTATATACACACTGCAAGTATATATATAATGTAGTAACAGACACCTTCATTACAATATGTAATATGTACAATATACACACTGCAAGTATATATATATAATGTAGTAACAGACACCTTCAAACAATATGTAATATGTACAATGTACACACTGCAAGTAAATGTATAATGTAGTAACAGACACCTTCATTACAATATGTTATATGTACAATATACACACTGCAAGTATATATATGATGCAGTAACAGACACCTTCATAACAATATGTAATATGTTACCGTATTTTGGTCATTTTAATCATTGCCAGAACTAATTCCATGGCACATTTTTTTCAGTTTCCATAGCAACACACTTCCAACTTCTGGCGACAAATGTGTGTTCCTACTTCCGGAAACAAACGCGTGTGTGTGTTTTATTCATGGCAGAATCGGTAACGAACAACAAAGACGACTATTTTTGGACAAATGAGGATTCACATTCACAAGCTGAACATATTGAGGATGAACTACTGCTTCTAGAAGCCAGCGCAAGGGAAGAATGAGATGTCGGAGCAGACGGAAGCTGAGAGAGTGAGGTGAAAGTGACTCGAAGCTGCAAAATGTGGAATTTGAAGCCAAGCTATTTTGACATAATTGGAGTGCTTACCCAAATTAACCGGAAAAAATGTCCCTAGCCAGCTGGACTAAGCAGAGTGAGTCACACTTTAATAATGATCATGATACAAGCAGCACACCATGTGTGTTAGTACAACTACAGTACATACACTGTCTGGCTAGCTGTGTACAAACAAAATAATGAAATGTGGGCTAATATGACGTCCTATCGCATTGTGTTGAGCATTATAAACTCAAAACGCATTTAGTGCTAACATAAAAGCTAGCTTATCTCTTTCTGTAGCTAGCTTTTGCGGCTAATACCGAAGCATGCCGAAGTGTTACTACACTAGAAAAGAGTTCAATGTCGTTACAGCTTGGTTATTATACAGGTTACGTAACCAAAATTAAATATTGTAGACGGTATTTGAATGAATTTTTAAAGTGATTAAAATGTTGAATTTTTTTGCTCCAATTAGCTGCATTGCTAGCATACTTGCCAACCCTCCCGAATTTTCCGGGAGACTCCCGAAGTTCAGTGCATCTCCCGAAAATCTCCCGGGACAACCATTCTGCCGAATTTCTCCCGATTTCCAGCCGGACTTAAAGCACGCCCCCTCCAGGTCGCTTGGCCAACCAAAAAGTAACCACAGAACACTATAGCGTATAGTGTTCTGTGGTTACTTTTTGGTCGGCCAACGGTTTACGTTGTATTGCGCACCCTGACGGCAAGTGTGGGAGTCGGTTCTGAAGTATGAAGTAAAGAGACGTAACTTCATCACCTCGCCTGGTTATTGACTCCAACCCAGAATTTTACACTGCCCATACCTATGCTCCTTCAAAGGCTGTGCTACTGGCTGCGAAGCATTGCACTTTCAAAGACAACAATGAGTAGAGAGGAGTGTTACGTGTGTATATATGTGTAAATAAATGAACACTGAAATTCAAGCTTAGGCTGCTGCCCCCGCGACCCGACCTCGGATAAGCGGAAGAAGATGGATGGATGGATGGATGAAATTCAAGTATTTATTTTATTTATATGTATATATATATGTATACGGTATATATATATATATATATATATATATATATATATATATATATATATATATATATATATACATATATATATATAATAAAATACATATACAGTATATAGTGTGTGAATGTGAGTGTGAATGTTGTCTGTCTATCTGTGTTGGCCCGAATGCAGCTGAGATAGGCTCCAGCACCCCCCGCGACCCCAAAAGGGACAAGCGGTAGAAATGGATGGATATAGCTAGAATTCACTGAAAGTCAGGTATTTTATTTATATATATATATATATATATATATATATATATATATATATATATATATATATATATATATATATATATATATATAACAAATACTTGAATTTCAGTGAATTCTAGCTATAAATATATACCCCCCCCCCCCCCCCTCCCCCCCTCAAATCTCCCGAATTTGGAGGTCTCAAGGTTGGCAAGTATGATTGCTAGCCACCAAGAACGAGATGATTTTTCCATGTTAGACTGCAAAAAAAAACTTTTGTCTTCTTGTCTCTCATAAGGATTGTGATCTATAGGTAAAACTCCAAAAAAAAGGGCAGTTCCCCTTTAAGGGTTGTGGTTGGGGTTTTGACAAGTTGGATAGACATGGATGCATCGGGCTACAACATCTTGCCGGAGGTCCGTAAAGTACTTTGAACAATCAATAAACGTGTGCAAGGGCGACGCCGAAGTGAGCGGATGGTGGTTGATCCTCGTGTGACAAAAAGGACTTGTACTCCGTGGAAGTGTGAAACAGGATTAGCGTGTTTTACACACGTCTCCATCGGCCCGGCTCTAAGCGGCAAGGGTCCACCTCGTAGGCGGGCAGCTGGCCCGGGTCGGGCCGACGTGCACGGAGGCGAGGACCGGCAAGCGGGGGCCTCTGAATACCAGCGTGAATATATTCATCCTCATGCTGCTTTGTTAACACGTAAACCCCCCCTCCTTCCCTCCCTCGCCCTCCCCCGTGACCCCCGAGGATCAGAGACCAGGTTGTCGAAACATTTGTAACATTTGGCGAAAGCAAATCTCAGGCTGCCTGTTGAATTGAGGCGAGGACCAAAGAGGAACAAAGTCCCCCTCCAAGTCTCTGAACCCCCCCAACCTCTCCTTATCCCTCTCGCTCTCTCTCTCACACACACACACACACACACACACACCTCACAAACTCCAGCAAATCCTCTTTATCTGCTCGCAGCCAGATGGGGCGGCTGGAATAATGGGCCGAGCCCGGCGAGTTCCATTCAATTTGTCACGGCGTCTAAAGAGCTTGTAAGCTCCCCATTTGGACGTGTTATAGTAGCCATGGGAGGCTCGCCAGTCTTCCCACTTAATTAGCTCCTAATAGCTGTTGTGGAGATAAAGCCAACTTAACGTGAAAGACCGCCGGCGGTCCTGGCGTATCGTTTTAACCGCGCTGACACCTCCTCTCAGGAGCCAAAGACACGACGCTGGCCGACGAGGCGTCTCAGACAAAGTTGACGCACGGACAGAACTTTGCCTTTGAATAATCCAAGCAACTCGGACTTCACGCGAGCGTGACTCCAGTCGAGGCCACGGTTACCAACATGCGTTTTGATACTTTTCGATACTTTTCAAAATAAAGGAGACCACGAAACATTTCATTATTGGCTTTGTTTGAATTGGAACTCTTTTGATACATGAACGCGACCAAAGAACAATGTTGCCATCAAATAACAAAGTGAAGTAAGCAAACAAAGACTCTTAATTTGGCTGGAAGCAGTAACATATTCCCATTCTATTATTTTGTCAAAATGATGAATCTACTTGTTCATTTCCTGTTAATATCTGCTTACTTTCTGTTGTGATGTTCTATCTACACTTCTGTTCAAATGTAATTGTTAGAGATGTCCGATAATGACTTTTTTGCCGATATCCGATATTGTCCAACTCTTAATTACCGATTCCGATATCAACCGATACCGATATATACAGTCGTGGAAATAACATAATTATGCCTAATTTTGTTCTGATGCCCCGCTGGATGCATTAAACAATGTAACAAGGTTTTCCAAAATAAATCAACTCAAGTTATGGAAAACAATGCCAACATGTCACTGCCATATTTATTATTGAAGTCACAAAGTGCATTATTTTTTTTAACATGCCCCAAAACAACAGCTTGGAATTTGGCACATGCTCTCCCTGAGAGAGCATGAGGAGGTTGATGTGGACGGGATTTTGGGGGGGGGGGTATATTGTAGCGTCCCGGAAGAGTTTGTGCTGCAAGGGGTTCTGGGTATTTGTTCTGTTGTGTTTATGTTGTGATGTTCTCCCGAAATGTGTTTGTCATTTTTGTTTGGTGTGAGTTCACAGTGTGGCGCATATTTGTAACAGTGTTAAAGTTGTTTATACGGCCACCCTCAGTGTGACCTGTATGGCTGTTCACCAAGTATGCATGGCATTCACTTGTGTGTGTGAAAAGCCGTGGACATTATGTGACTGGCACGCAAAGGCAGTGCCTTTAGGGTTTATTGGCGCTCTGTACTTCCCCCTATGTCCGTGTACACAGCGGCGTTTTAAAAAGTCATACATTTTACGTATTGAAACCGATAATTTTGAAACCGATACCGATAATTTCCGATATTACATTTTAAAGCATTTATCGGCCGATAATATCGGCAGTCCGATGTTATCGGACATCCCTAGTAATTGTAATGTTACACAGTGCCCCTCGGTGGTGGTTTAAGGAAATCATTTCTGGTAGAAACGCCCCAATTATTTTATTGGCTGTGAATGTCACCTTATAAAGGTCGAAGGTCAGAGCAGTGTGAGACAATGTGCTCAACAAAAATTTCCTTCTGAAGCTTTGCATCATCGTTGTTTGTGTGCGTACTCTATTGTACATCATTAAATATGCTCTTGACCATCATCAAATCAAATCAAATCAACTTTATTTATAGAGCACATTTAAAATTTACCACAGGGGTAGCCAAAGTGCTGTACAATGAGCAGGTTAAAAGATAAAACGAGTACCGAGCAAACACAACACAACACAAACAGAACACGATAGAAAATAAATAATTAAAATAGAATTAATAAAAACATAAAAACATAAAAACAGGATCACAGCAGGTGTATTATGGGGCGCCATTGCAGGATGGATATCACTCAGTGTTAAAAGCCATGGAATAAAAGTATGTTTTTAAGAGAGATTTAAAAACAGGAAGAGAGGAGGCTTGTCTAACACTCAGGGGTAGGTCGTTCCAGAGCTTGGGAGCAGCAACGGCGAAAGCTCTGTCACCTCTAAGCTTCAGCCTTGTGTCAGGGACCGTCAACAGCAGCTGATCGGCTGATCTTAAGGATCGGGTGGGGCAGTAAGGCTGAAGGAGGTCGGAGAGATAGGTTGGCGCGAGGTTGTTTAGACATTTAAAAACAAATAAAAGGAGTTTAAAATGTATTCGGTAACGCACAGGGAGCCAGTGAAGGGACGCTAAAATAGGGGTGATGTGCTCACGTCTGCGGGTCTGTGTTAGCAGACGAGCAGCAGAGTTCTGCACGAGCTGCAGGCGGGCGAGGGAGGCCTGGCTAATGCCAACATACAGGGCATTACAATAATCAAGACGGGGTGGTATAGCTCGGTTGGTAGAGTAGCCGTGCCAGCAACTTTGAGGGTTCCAGGTTCAATCCCCGCTCTGCCATCCTAGTCACTGCCGTTGTGTCCTTGGGCAAGACACTTTACCCACCTGCTCCCAGTGCCACCCACACTGGTTTAAATGTAACTTAGATATTGAGTTTCACTATGTAAAAGTGCTTTGAGTCACACTAGAGAAAAGCACCATATAAATATAATTCACTTCATGTCATTCAATTTGGCTTGCCACATCATTCACTTCAAATAAAGCAGTCAGCCTTTAATGAGGTCTTTTACGTAATTCAAAATGGCCCTATGAGGGCAGCCATAATTGCGATGTGGCCCTTATAAAAACTGGTTTGACACCCTGCAGTAGAAGTACACCCTTAATAAATAATGCTGCACATGATAACTACAATACTTCTACTACGTTGTTTGTACTATGTGCTATTGGCATTTTTTTCACACAATATTTATAATCTAAAAGTTAAAGGAATGTTAAAACAAGTTAAAATTGTGCTTTTAAAAAAAAAAGAATTTCAACGGAAGACGTGATTTGGCAATCTGAGTTTTTCAAGGTACGAGCACGGAACCAACCTTAGCTCTTGGTCTGGATGCACTCATGCACTCAAACCCTTTTAAGTGCACTGCAAGTGCAGAAGTGTGCACTTTGAGATACTTTTGAGGTGTTGTAAGGAAAGCCCTGGTGTGTTACAGTGCCAACTAGTGGCCCGGCATGCACACTGCAGCTTATGAAGACTCACCCGGGCTTCAACTTGTTGTTTTTTTTTATAGGCGGCGATCCCGTGGGTGCTCGGCCTAAGCACCCACGTGGGATTGATGGCAACTTTCAATCTTTAAATTAATTTTTCAAAAGTCAATCTTGTTGTTAATTTTGTGGCAAGTTTGGTCTGTTTTACGCAATTAAATAGTCACAAATCATGTAGTCTGTAATTGTCATAGCCTAACCAAGATTTAATTGTGCCCGACATTGATCTAATGACACGATCATCTTGACTTTGAATACACTGCATTCTAGCGAATGATGGTCATACTTAGTCAACAGCCATACATGTCACACTAAGGGTGGCAGTATGAACAATGCCAACACTGTCATAAACATGTGCCATATGGTGAAACCACACTAAACAACGACAAACACATTTTGGAAGAATATTTGCACCGCAACACAACATAAACACTACAGAACAAATTCCCAGAATTCCCTGTAGCACCAATTCTTCCGGGACGCTACAATATAAACAAACGCCATTGATGGATCTACACCTAATATCCACTGTAATGATACCACGTACAATAGCGTATCTAGTCGATACTACTATGATTACATCGATATTTTTTAACATCACAAAATCTTCTTTGTTTTTTTTTTAATTTATATGAGATCGACAGGCGGATCGGTGCGGCGTCTTCAGTAATGCGGACGCTGTATCGATCCGTTGTGGTGAAGAAGGAGCTGAGCCGGAAGGCAAAGCTCTCAATTTACCGGTCGATCTACGTTCCCATCCTCACCTATGGTCATGAGCTTTGGGTTATGACTGAAAGGACAAGATCACGGGTTCAAGCGGCCGAAATGAGTTTCCTCCGCCGGGTGGCGGGGCTCTCCCTTAGAGATAGGGTGAGAAGCTCTGCCATCCGGGGGGAGCTCAAAGTAGAGCCGCTGCTCCTCCACATCGAGAGGAGCCAGATGAGGTGGTTCGGGCATCTGGTCAGGATGCCACCCGAACGCCTCCCTAGGGAGGTGTTTAGGGAACGTCCGACCGGTAGGAGGCCGCGGGGAAGACCCAGGACACGTTGGGAAGACTATGTCTCCCGGCTGGCCTGGGAACGCCTCAGGGTCCCACAGGAAGAGCTGGACGAAGTGGCTGGGGAGAGGGAAGTCTGGGCTTCCCTGCTTAGGCTGCTGCCCCCGCGACCCGACCTCGGATAAGCGGAAGAAGATGGATGGATGGATGGATGTTTATAAACTCAAGAAATATGTCCCTGGACACATCAGGACTTTGAATATGACCAATGTATGATCCTGTAATGACTTGGTATCGGATTGATACCCAAATTTGTGGTGTCATCCAAAACTAATGTAAACTATCAAACAACAGAAGAATAAGTGATTATTACATTTTAACAGAAGTGTAGTATAGAACATGTTGAAACAGAAAGTAAGCAGATATTAACAGTAAATGAACAAGTAGATTAATCATTCATTTTCTACCACTTCCATCCATCCATTTTCTACTACTTGTCCTTTTAAATTTTTGGACAAAATAATAGAATGATAAATGACACAATATGTTACTGCATACGTCAGCAGCTAAATTAAGAGCCGTTGTTTGCTTACTTACTAATAAAAGGAAAAGTTGTCTCGTATGTTCACTATTTTATTTAAGGACAAAATTGCAATAATACACATGTGTTTAATGTACTGTAAGATCCTTTTATTAAAATAAAGCCAATAATGACATTTTTTGTGGTCCCCTTTATTTAGAAAAGTACCAACATATTTTTGGTACCGGTACCGGTACCAAAATATCGGTATCGGGACAATACTAATACACACACACCGAGCACCCACTGGCAGAAATGTAAATCTTCCCGCCTTCTGGACACGGGACGGCGCCGCTGAACAATCCGCGTGTGAATGTTTGGCGGCGGCCGACGTGCTCGCAGCAGCGGCCATGTTGGCCCTTCCTCGCTATTCCCACCAACAAAAGCCCGAACTTTGCTTCATTTGCTTCCAAGATTCCCCCGAATGGGTCGTAGGCGAGAGCAGGACGTCATTCATGTGTGAAAAGAGAAAGCTTCTCTCGTGTTCTTCCACCCTCCTTTTTGTTCCCTTTTCTTCTTCCTTGTGCAGCAGATTAGAAGGATTAAGTATGGCCCACATATGCTCCTCTCAACCATTGCTATTCAGCACCACGCTGCTGAGAACCCAAACTTTGTCTGGTGCTGGGACCGGATGGTCCACGGAGTAGGACTTGGAGGTGCTCATCAGCGACGCTCGTCTTTGCCGTGTTGAAGAAACAGCAGCTGGTTTTAAAACTGCAAGTGAAAGTCGTCGCTAATAGAACCTGAAAGAACAAACACAAGGTTTCCTTAAAGGGGTGCACCGCCACTATGAGTACTAGGAGTGCCAAAATAAAATAAAAATAGATTTTCATATTAATCACGATTTTTATTTGTAACGATTCTAAATTAAAATTAATTAAAAAAAAATTTTTTTAAATTATTTTTCAATTTAAAATAAATTAGATTTTTAAATTACAAACAAAACAAAACCAAAAAAAAAAAAAATTTGCATTTTTTTTTTTTTTATTCTGTCGTGTCCAGCCATTCAGGCAAATCGATGTAGCTTTAGAAAAGACAAAATGTTGGATACTTCTCCAGTTGCCTTATTTATATTTCATAATATTAAATGTTTGGGTAAAATTTTATGAAAACAAAATCAATTTTATTTTAAGTAAAATATAATTTTTTTTAGAGCTGTTTATCTATTTTGTGGAGGAATGTAGTTAATCGAAGAACTGGCAACCAATGGTATTAAATAAGTATTGATTTGGAATGGAGAATCGATTTTGAATCGAATCGTTATTCCCAAGAATCGAATCGAATTGAATCGAATCGTTATTCCCAAGAATCGAATCGAATTGAATCGTGTGGTGCCCAAAGATTCACAGCCCAAGTAGATAGTATCATTTGTCAATAAAATGGTATAGGTACACATCTGCATAACAATGTACTTGTATTTACATTAAATAAAACAAAAAAATAAGAAATATATATCAATTTATAACAATTTATAACTTTATTTACATTATGTTTTAGTCCGTAACAGAAACATTAAAAAAACATTAAATTTGCTTGAAATTCTTTTTTTTATTATTATTAATTTTTTTGACCAACTTGAACCGTTTGATACCCAAAACTATATACCCAATAAATAATAATACATTCAAATGGATCAGCAACATTCACAATATTAAAACACTTTAATCTACAAAACAAAAATTAATAAAACATTTTTTTAAATCAAAATGAGGAAGTCAGGATTAATGGCTACATTGTGAAGCGGGTTTTGAAACATGATACTGATAAAGCATGGTTTTGTTGTAAGAATTTTATACATTATTTTTTTTTAAGTTTTACTTGAACACTTCATTTATCTACTTAAAACTGTTTTATCCAAAGTATTTTGAAGGTAAATTTGCCAGCAAGCACAACAGTCTCAAATGGTTTGATTAATCTGCATCATTTTTTGCGATTATTCACATGAATGAACTCGTTATTTTTGACCGCCCTGGTTAGAATATATTTTTATTCCTAATTAAAAATAAATATATTTATATTTTATTGCTTCATTAACCCTTACTTGTATGTATGTATATCATATGTCCAGACTTTAGTGGACACTTCCTCTATGCTATAGTAGGCACTGTAAATGGGGATTAATCTGTTCCAGGGTCAAACTGTGGCCCTCATGTGAGCTTTTAAGGTTTCAAGTAACATTGTAACATCCTTAAATGCCATCCAAGTGTAATAAGAAGTGACACTTTATACCGCTTTAAATGTTTATTGGTAAATAAATGAGAAGTTAGCATTATTGTGTTATCTTATATTTTGCTTTCTTCACTCAGCAGGTCCAGAGGTCACGTCAGGACAGCATTTGACCTGAAAGGGGGCAGCAGCGCTCCAAAATCTGACACATTTGTTTTGTCAAGTAAGTGTGTGAAAATATGAAAAAAATTTCAGTATTTATAGTTGTTCATAGATTGTGAAATATTTGGTTGATTAGCCTTTTTAATGTATTTATTCGTGTAATTTTGAAAGAAATGTTTTTATAGTCCACCTGCAATTTTGCCAAATTGAGATGAATATGAATGCACATGGATATTGGTTTGTAAAGGGTTCCTTTAGGATCAATATCACTTCAAATACACTCTTATTCACAAGCCGGAGGTCCCTGCTCCGTCAGTTTGGGGTCCTTGACCTGGACAACGTTGAAGACCCCTGCACTAAAAAACTAATTGTGGACTTGAAATGAACTGTTTTTTTATACGCACTGGGCATTTTAAAAATACATGAACATGTATTATCATAAGCACATACCAATTATAAACATGTAATTATAGATTTTTTTATGATATAGCAGGGGCCCCTATTTGGGTTAAAATTATAAATATATATAAAAATGTTGTGTATATGAATTTTGTTTGTATAGTACATATCAATTTATGTATATATATATATATATATATATATATATATATATATATATATATATATGCAGTATATATGTATATATGTATACAGTATATGTATGTCTATGTATGTATGTACAGTATATGTACACATACATATACAGTACAGGCCAAAAGTTTGGACACCCCTTCTCGTTCAATGCGTTTTCTTTATTTTCCTGACTATTTACATTGTAGATTGTCACTGAAGGCATCAAAACTATGAATTATGAATTTTCACCTGTGAAGTGAAAACCATTACAGGTGACTACCTCTTGAAGCTCATTGAGATAATGCCAAAAGTGTGCAAAGCAGTAATCAGAGCAAAGGGTGGCTATTTTGAAGAAACTAGAATATAAAACATGTTTTCAGTTATTTCACCTTTTTTTTTGTTAAGTACATAACTCCACATGTGTTCATTCATAGTTTTGATGCCTTCAGTGACAATCTACAATGTAAATAGTCATGAAAATAAAGACAACACATTGAATGAGGAGAAGGCGTGTCCAAACTTTTGGCTTGTACTGTATATATGCATGCATGTCTATATATGTATGTATATGTACACACACATATATGTATGTGTTTCGTATATATTTATTTATATATGTGTATTACTATTTTATTTTCCCCCACAATAGGCATCAACATATTTAGAACAAAAAAATATAAAAAATAAATATATATGTGTGTATATATATATATGTATATATATATATATATATATATATATATATATATATATATATATATATATATATATATATATATATATATATATCCATCCATTTTCTACCGCTTATTCCCTTCGGGGTCGCGGGGGGCGCTGGAGCCTCTCTCAGCTACAATCGGGCGGAAGGCGGTGTACACCCTGGACAAGTCGCCACCTCATCGCAGGGCCATATATATATATATATATATATATATATATATATATATATATATATATATATATATATATATATATATATACATATGTGTGTATATATATATATATACACACACATATATATTTATTTTTATATTTTTTTGTTGTAAATATGTATATATATATATATATATATATATATATATATATATATATATATATATATATATATATATATATATATATATATATATATATATATATATATATCAATCAATCAATGTTTATTTATATAGCCCTAAATCATAAGTGTCTCAAAGGGCTGCACAAGCCACAACGACATCCTTGGTTCAGAGCCCACATAAGGGCAAGGAAAAACTCACAACCCAGTGAGACGTCGATGTGAATGACTATGAGAAACCATGGAGAGGACCGCAGATGTGGGAGGGGAGACCGGATGCAATGGACGCCGAGTGGATATGTATATATATATATATTTATACACACATACATACTGTACATGCATACATATGTATATACATATGTATATACATATATATATATATATATATATATATATATATATATATATATATATATATATATATATATATATATATATATATATATATATGTATATGTATATATATGTATATATATATATATATGTATATGTATATGTATGTATATATATATATATATAGGGACGGCGTGGCGCAGTGGAAGAATGGCCGTCCGCGACCCGAGGGTCCCTGGTTCAATCCCCACCTAGTACCAACCTCGTCATGTCCGTTGTGTCCTGAGCAAGACACTTCACCCTTGCTCCTGATGGGTGCTGGTTAGCGCCTTGCATGGCAGCTCCCTCCATCAGTGTGTGAATGGGTAAATGTGGAAGTAGTGTCAAAGCGATTTGAGTACCTTGAAGGTAGAAAAGCGCTATACAAGTACAACCCATTTATTTTATTTATATATATATATAAATACTAATATAAATACTAATATATATAAATATAATAATAAATGTATTTTTTTATTTATTTCTACTTACAGTGTGTAAAACGTGTACAGTTAGTGAATGTTTTGGTCAAATATCATGAATTACAATCTGTATTACCCTTGGGTTGTCAACAAACACTGTCGCCATGGCAACAAAGATGTTTTAGCCCATGCAAGGGGTGTCCAAAGTGTGGGTCGTAGGCCATTTGCAGCTCGCTGGTTGTTTTAATTATTTATTAGTCCGTGATGCATTGTGGGAATCACATCTATTATATGCCAAAATAGAGGGAAGAGGCTGAAATGTTAACATTTGGGGTGGGGATGGGGCGGGGGGTGGGGGGGTGGGGGTACTTGATTGTGCGCTAACAAGTTATTAGAGTGTTATCTCCCTCCACAACCGTTACTGCAGCATGCAGACATCCTGCACACAGCAGGCGCACACGGAGTGCATTAAGTGTGGGAGGGGGTGCAGTTTAGTATGTGCGTGTGTGTGTGTGGGTGACATATTGCCGCCCTTATTGCGTGTGATTGTTCATGAGACACTCTCTAACACCATGCTCACTAAGAGGCCATGACGTCACAATCAATAGAATGATCGAGAATAGATCATCTCTAGAAAAATCTTAAATTAGTTTACAAAGATATTTCAAAAATGTATTCACTTTAAAGGCCACTTTAACAGCAATATTATGTGTGCGTCTTTTAGTTCATTAATAAGATGCTGACCCCCCCGCACCCCCGCGCTCCGTAATAGCGTCTGATTGGTGATACACACACACGCGCGCGCGCACACACACACGTGCGCACACACTGTGTTGTTGTTGCCCAAGTGAGCCGGCCCTCGCGGCGTGCGCGCGCGTATAAAAGGCGTCAGCGGCACACGCAAGCGCGTCACTGTGCAGCCGTCGAGCGAGCCCACGAGTGGATTTGTCGTGTCGTCACTTTGCAGACAACTAACGGTGAGTTTTATTCTTCCTTTTCTTGCTGTTTAATAATATACTGCATGAACAAGTAGTGTAAATACTCCACGAACAAGTATTATTTGTACTGTGAATACTGCAAGAACAAGTATTTGTAGTTTGAATACTGCATGAACTAGTATTATTTGTACTGTAAATACTGCATGGAGAAGTATTATTTGTAGTGTAAATACTGCATGAACAAGTATTATTTGTAGTGTGAATACTGCATGAACAAGTATTATTTGTAGTGTGAATACTGCATGAACAAGTATTATTTTTTGTGTAAATACTGCATGAACAAGTATTATTTGTAGTGTGAATACTGCATGAACAAGTATTATTTGTAGTGTGAATACTGCATGAACTAGTATTATTTTTAGTGTAAATACTGCATGAACAAGTATTATTTGTAGTGTAAATACTGCGTGAACAAGTATTATTTGTAGTGTGAATACTGCATGAACAAGTATTATTTGTACTGTAAATACTGCATGAACAAGTATTATTTGTACTGTAAATACTGCAAGAACAAGTATTATTTGTAGTGTGAATACTGCATGAACAAGTATTATTTGTACTGTAAATACTGCATGGAGAAGTATTATTTGTAGTGTGAATACTGCATGAACAAGTATTATTTGTAGTGTAAATACTGCATGCACAAGTATTATTTGTAGTGTAAATACTGCATGGAGAAGTGTTATTTGTAGTGTGAATACTGCATGGAGAAGTATTATTTGTAGTGTAAATACTGCATGAACAAGTATTATTTGTAGTGTAAATAATGCATGAACAAGTATTATTTGTAGTGTGAATACTGCATGAACAAGTATTATTTGTAGTGTAAACTGTAAATACTGCATGAACAAATATTATTTGTAGTGTGAATACTGCATGAACAAGTATTATTTGTAGTGTAAACTGTAAATACTGCATGAACAAATATTTGTAGTGTCAACTGTAAATACTGCATGAACAAGTATTATTTGTAGTGTAAATACTGCATGAACAAGTATTGTTTGTAGTGTAAATACTGCATGAACAAGTATTATTTGTAGTTTAAATACTGCATGGAGAAGTATTATTTGTAGTGTAAATACTGCATGAACAAGTATTATTTGTAGTGTGAATACTGCATGAACAAGTATTATTTGTAGTGTAAGTACTGCATGAACAAGTTTGTAAACTATAATAATAATATACTCTCTGCACTATAATATATGTAACCAATTATAATACATTTTTGTTACGTTTTAATAAGAAAACTGTTTTTTCTTTAACTTTATCAATAGAAGTGTTATATGACACCCTCATGTTAATACTAATAATTCACTTATTGATGATCACAGTAAACACAAAGTAGAAGTCATGAAGATAAAAAAGTGCTCATTTAAAGTTTTGGCTTTGCTCCCCGCAGGTGCGCATGCGCGATGGAGTCGGACGCGAGCCGCGTGTCCAGCAGGCCGTCATCCCCGGAGGGAGACGACCTCTTCACGTCCGCCCTGCAGCGCACGTCCGCGCACGGCTTCCCGGGGGCCGTGTCGTCCACGCAGGGCGACTCTCCGTCCCCCCACCACGCCCACGCCCACCACCACCACCACCACCACCTGCTGCACGGCGGCGGCGCGCACCTGCTGCGAGGCCTGTCCGAGGAGGACGCGCTGGCCCTGCACGCGGCCTCCAAGAAGGAGCGCAAGCTCATGTCCGAGAACGAGCTGCAGACCATCCGCCTGAAGATCAACAGCCGCGAGCGCAAGCGCATGCACGACCTGAACGTGGCCATGGACGGCCTGCGCGAGGTCATGCCGTACGCCCACGGGCCCTCCGTGCGCAAACTGTCTAAGATCGCCACGCTGCTGCTGGCCAGGAACTACATCCTGATGCTCAGCAGCTCTCTGGACGAGATGAAGCGCCTGCTCAGTGACGTCTACGGCGGCGGCGCGCACGCACACGCCGGCTTCCACGCGGCCGCCTGCGGGACTATGAGCCACGCGGGGCCAGTGCCCGCGCACGCCCCCGTGCACCACCACTCGCTTCTCCCGCCGCCGCCGCCTCCTCCCGCCGCCGCCGGTGCCGTCCGGGCCCCGCACGGACTCCTCAAGGCCCCCGCGGCCCCGGCCTTCCAGCACTGGGGGGTCGCGGCCGGTCTGCCGTGCCCGTGCAGCATGTGCGCGGTGCCGCGCCTGGCGGGAGACCCCAAGTGACGACGGCGGGACTTTTTGAACTTGTTGGCCTTTTCCCGGGAAGTCACGAGCGCATGGCGGGAAAGTTAACTTATTCACACACACACGCACACACAAAAAGCTGTAAATAAATGTACATTTTTCTACATCCACGTACATGTACACACACACTCTATATGTCTCTCACGTGCACGCGCTCTGTCTCTTTATTTTTGTAATGAATGAATGAATATTTATTATTGACTTGTTGCCTTTCAATTGTAAAATAAACTTCATTGCAAATAAAAATATGAAGTCTCCCTGTTTGTTTGAACAGATCTGCATAAATAATAAGAATAAAACAATTATAAATAATGTCATAATTGTCATGCTTGAAAATGTCACGTTTATAAATTATTGATTTGAAAATATTTGTAAAGATCTTTTTTTTTTTTTAAATCAAAAGCTTTCAATTAAACAAGTCAACAAAAATGGTTAGACAATTTTACCGTAATTAACATATGACGTATGGTAATAAAAAAAAACAACTTAATATTTAATGACTAAATGTATTTATTCATGTTTGAATTTGGTTTTTATTCTATATTTCCCTTTTTTAAGTTTCTATATTGAATGACATTTATATTTATATCAAATAATTATTTTAAGTGTCCTAAAAGGCTCATAAAACATATTTTACTCCTTTATGCGTTTTATATTTGAAGCTGCTAACTAACAAACTTGTCTTGATTACAACGTTAATTATTGTTCTTATTATCGCTTTTGTTGTCATCATAATCACAACATTTAACATATAAATTATTCATTGTGTTATATATAATTGTTTGTTAATGTTATTAGGTAACAAACTGTAAAAACTGCTCTAATTTTTGTGGAATACATTCTTTTTTCTGAACAATTGTATTATTAATAACATAATAATGCTAATAAAAATATAGTTGTCTGAAAAAAGAGTGTTTGAAATGTTTTTCCTACAAATTTTTCCTATTTTTACTTTAAACAAAATAATCTATTACGTATGCAAATGAAGAAGAAGAAGAATAAGTTACGTATGTTTTATTATTTTAAATGTGCCATTTAGATTAATTATATAGTTCGTATTTTTTATGGCCAATAACAATTTTTAAGCCAATTGTTATTATTAATGTTTTTAATATAGTTATTGTCATTTTAATAGACCAAAACACTTCAAGTCCAATTGTTTCCTCACAGTTCCCGCAGGCCCGTCAAAGTTCTGTTGGACTCTCCTGAAGTCATGTGACCTTTTTTGCTCGTCGGGTCACGTGCTAGGTCAAAAGGTCACCGTCGTGTTGCTTCTTTTTCATATTTCTTTCCTAAAACTGAATTAATTTCCCCCTTAAAACATATTATGTGTCTGTGGTGAAGAAGAATTTGAATATTCCTGCGTGTGTTGGAGTTGTAGGCCGTGTTGGCGTAAGGGACTAAAGACGGGCGCTGAACAAACACGAGGCGAAACGACGGCGATTCGAGACGCCGTCCTGACACTCAAGTCATGTGACACCAAGATGGCCGCTCTGACAACCCGCCTTCTGTTAAGTAGAGTACGATGTAGCTGTAATGTAGCACCAAGAGCATTAGCTGTTAGCATTATACCAGTATAGGGCTGAAAACTGTATCACGATTTAAGTGTTTTGCACACAGCAAAAACCGAAATTTTGAAACAACTCCCGCAGAGTTGATTTTAACACTTTTTAAGGGTTTTTATTGATCCACACTTTTCAGAGTTAAATTAACATTTTCAAAATAGTTAATTATTTAGCACAATGTCAGAGTTCTTTTTTTAACTCACCAACTTGGGTTAAATCAACACTTTTCGAGTTGTCATTAACACTATGTCTGAGTACTTTTTTAACTCACCAAACTGGGTTAAATTAACACTTTGTGAGTTGTCATTAACACTATGTCAGAGTACTTCTTTAACTCACCAAACTGAGTTAAATTTACACTTAGCTAGTTAAACTAAGCAAGTTAACACTTGTTAACGGTTTATATAGCTCCACACTCTACAGAGTTAAAATAACATTTACAAAATAGTTAAGTTCTTAACAGTTTTTTTAGAGTTTCTTCTTTAAATTTGACATGTTATAGATTGAAAATAATGTTACATTACAATAAAATGATACACACAAAAAATATTAATAAAAACATTTAATTTCCAAGAACATTTATTTTGATTTGTCCCATGCAGCCAGTTACAAACATAAATGAGGGTGTGATGTACAAATGTTCATCTGCAGAACCATATGGGTTTTGAATATCAAGTGGTTTCTAACCTTTCTTTCAGTTTGTAATACTTTAAATGTGTGGTGATGTTCATCAAAGTTCCCAATGAATAGCTTCCGTGTCAATAAAAGAATGTAATTTTTCCCATATCAATATTATAGACCACAAGTGTCAAAATCAAGGCCCGGGGGCCAGATGTGGCCCGCCACTTCATTTTATTTGTCCCTCGAAAGCCTGGAAATAATATGTATCAATAAAGTACTGTAACTTTTCTTACTAAATGTATTATTTCTTTCTATTTGGGAGAACATTTTTTTTACTCCATAATCACACATTTTGTTAACTTAAATATTGTCTAATTATGCAAAAATATATTATCAAACATTCAAATTCAAATCATTCAAATTCAAAACATTTTTTTAATAGAAATAAATACTAATAATAATGATTTCAAAGCAAGTTACCCATCAAATTGTGCAATATAAAAGTAGCAATAGATTTCATGGTAACATTGTGAAACGTACTGTGGTTTTTACAGCATTTTTCTCTAAATGAAAAAAAACGGTACTTTTTTACTGTGGTGCCGTTTTGGCATTTACAGTAATACACCGAAAAATGGTAAAATTGCAGGGTTTTTTTTATTTACAGAAAAAAACAAATGTAAATTTTATGGTAAAAGTCTGGCAACTGAGCTGCCTTTTTTTTTTTTTTTTTTTTTTTTTACCATAAAAACAGCTGTACTGTTTTTCCATTTACAGTAATATACACTACATTTTGAGATGAAATTATTGCAATTTACCATATTTTTTTTGCATTTTGCTTTTTTAAAAATCTACTAATAAAATGCATTAAACAATTGTGTAATTATAGTATTCACTGTTAGAAACGGCCCTCTGGGGCCAAACATAACTGCGATGACTTTGACACCTCTGTTATAAATTGTTGTCTGAAGAAATGTGTATAAATTGACTATCATAAAACACATTGGACACAAAATGAGCTTTGAAAAGCTCATCAAATGCGCCAAGTGAGCGGTTGGCCTGGCAAGGAATGAGATGCTTGTCCATGGGGATGTAGAAGCGGTCAATCTTACTCTTATGGCGCCCAACGGCCAGGAGGTACGACTGACGGTTCTGCTGATTACAAAGATGCTCTTCCACACTGCAGCAAGACTGGGGTTGAAATTAAATCGTATTACAAAAAGTGAATATTTTAACATCCTATGTAAAATTCAATGTTACTTCTTTCATCCATTGCTTAGCTCCTTTTACACACAGCTGGATAGTGGCATTATTATTAGGGGTGAAACGATTGCTCAATAGATCGATTTATATTCCTGAAATTCAAGTATATTTATCTGTGCTGTTAGTTGGCCTTCCATAAGATATACATCGAGCTGACATTGTTTAAAAAAGGTAATTAATTGATGTTATCGATACTAAAAAAGAAAACATTGGCTATAACTGCCGGCTCTATAAAAAGTTGTTTTTAGCACTAAATAAATACGTTAAATATATGGGAATAGAAGCAGGCGAATGAAAAATTAATACAGTTTTTTTTCCATTTGCGTACACACAATTTTACTCACTGTGTGTCTTTTTTCAAAAGGATTTACACACTTTTCCAAACACAACATTCAATTTCCTTAATTCATAGATTATTTGCAAAATGACACACTTCGGTCAAAACATTTGCCCATTCATCAAAATAAAGCAAGCATTTATGAAAATGCAGTTTTATTGTCATCTCACTCACACAGACTTCAAATGATAAGACACTATTGGAGTGAGTTACCCAGAACAGTGATGAATACAAAACACATTTGTAAAAAACCCTATTTTACTATAAGAAATCACATGTTTGGGGCATTTTGCCCGACCTTTTTAAGCATATGTGATGAATGATTACTGTAACTTGACAAAATATATTGGCAAATCCATAGCAATCGTCATTGTTTACTTTGAAGTGGGCCTGTACGTAAGGACCCAAAGAGAAAGTAAAAATATCCTGTAGTCTTTTCAAGAACTGCTCAACAATGATGCTGCAAACTGAAAATATGTATTTTTTACCACAGTCAGGTAAAGTAACATGTCACACTATTTAACAATGACATGCAGCACAAATTCAAATCTGAGACAAATAAAAAGGTTTGAAAAAAAGTCTGGAGATAAAAATTACAAATGGAAAAAACAGTATAGCTGTAGCACCCACTTGAAAGCTGTATTTTCAATTTATCACCTGTGTGTCTTTACACCTGGTGGATGTGATTATCCAATGTGTTCAAGTGTGTGGTCATTGGCAAGCCGGCCCTTTGGATTGACCGGGAAGTAACTAGTGTGTGTGTAATGTGTGAAAATGTGTGTATCACAATCGTTATCTGTGTGCAAGATGGGAAGGTGTGTGTAAAGCAGTGTTTTTCAACCACTGTGCAAATACAGTCTGGTGTGCCGTGGGAGATGATCTAATTTCACCTATTTGGGTTAAAAATATTTTTTGCAAACCAGTAATTATAGTCTGCAATTGATGTGTTGTTGTTGAGTGTCGGTGCTGTCTAGAGCTCGGCAGAGTAACTGTGTAATACTCTTCCATATCAGTAGGTGGCAGCAGGTAGCTAATTGCTTTGTAGATGTCGGAAACAGCGGGAGGCAGGGTGCAGGTAAAAAGATGTCTAATGCTTAAACCAAAAATAAACAAAAGGTGAGTGCCCTAAGAAAAGGCATTGAAACTTAGGGAAGGCTATGCAGAACGAAACTAAAACTGTACTGGCTACAAAATAAACAAAAACAGAATGCTGGACGACAGCAAAGACTTACTGTGGAGCAAAGACGGCGTCCACAATGTACAGCCGAACATGACATGACAATCAACAATGTCCCCACAAAGAAGGATAAAAACAAAGTAGATGCAGGAAATATCGCTCAAAGGAAGACATGAAACTGCTACAGGAAAATATCAACAAGACAAGACAAGAAGTAAAACTCTACACACAGAAAAACAGCAAAAAAGTCCAAATAAGTCAGGGTGTGATGTGACAGGTGGTGACAGTACACCTACTTTGAGACAAGAGCTATAGTGATGCATGCTTGGTTATGCTTTAAAGTCATATCCAACAATTGCGACAACGACTTTTTACTGTCAATATCGGCTGCCGAGTTTCAATTTTTAATGATTTCTGCTGGTGGTGTGCCTCCGCATTTTTTCAACGCAAAAAATGTGCCTTGGCTCAAAAAAGGTTGAAAAACACTGGTGTAAAGCATTGTCTGTAATATTTCGCAAAAAATGTGAAGCAGAGTCTATGCCTAATATCAGGCACATCTGCACAGCGGTTTTGTTTACTGTGTGTAGACTTTTGTTAACTGTGTGAAAATGTAAACTTTTGTGTGTAAGCAATTGGAAAAAACTGTAAGCCACCACTGCGGTCCATTGTGTGGAAACAGGTTTTTGCAAAGACAGATGTTCTTATTAAGTCTATTACACTACTGTATTTAATGTTCTCATTATGGTGGTACTTAATGAATACTTAGGTCTATTACACTACTGTATTTAATGTTGTCATTATGGTGGTATTTAATGAATGAAGTTTGAGAAGCAGCTAACGCTTCTAACGCCTTAGGTAGCATGTAGCATTAGTATTAGCGCCGCTGTACCTAAACTCTGTCTTTTGAGCGCACAAGTGGCTGGGCGATAAAAGGATATCAGTATCGCGATAGACACGTAATCCATATCAATAAAAAGTGCCTTTGATTATTTTTTTGTCGGAAGAAAGCGGAAGTTGCAAAAACAAGGTTGGTTGCATGAACCAAAGGCACTCGCTCTCTGGTAACCGAGCAGCGCAGGAAGTGATCACTGATCAGTGGGAGGGACACACTAACAGCCAAATAGGTGACAGTATCAACTGTCACGTTTGGTTGCGCCATCTTGTTGTCTGGCGGTTGATTCTTTGCATAGAGTGAGAAGAGAAAGTCAAATTGAAGAAATTGTGGATAAAAGAGGAAAAGTCACCTGGACAGTATGGCACCTTAGATTTTTTTAAAAGGGGTTTGTAAACCACCAAAACCACGCTCGCCCTTTAGAGCACTGCTGTAACTTCCTGGCGCTTAACCTGCAGAAAAATAGTTCTTCTCAGGTTTCTCTCTGTTTACATTTTCACACTTTGCACTATTTTCTTACACTTTATTAAACATTTCTTACATATTCCTTTTTATTGCACCTTCAGTTTATAATAAAAAAAATGATTCAATGAGATGTTACTATTTGTGTTTCCCTTACTTGTGTTGACATTTCAGCTGAGGGCATTATAATCAAAGGAAGGTGACATTTGAAATAAAAAAACGTTTTTTTACAACAAAAATGTTGATTATTTCGAGAAGTCATAAAAAGTATCAATAATTATCGACATCGACCGATACACAGCAAACATTGGTGTGTTGAAATTTCAGGGTTAAACATTTCAGAGTTAATTTTTACTCAACGTGTTCTTTTAACTCATACTGATTCAAATAGAGTTCAGTGTTGGGGTTATTTAACAGAGTTAGTAAAGTTTAAGCAAATTAACCCTGTAGAGTGTTGCCCTTGAGGTTAGCACAGGTAAACCCCGTGCATCAATCAACCCATCAGCCTTACTGCTAGTCAGGCACTGCTTTCACCAGAGATGGACCGTTGAACACAGACGGTAAGAACAAATAAAACTTGCTGGAACCAAAATATAATGTTTGAAATAGTAATAGTACAGGTTAGTAATGTGTGAAATGCAATAGGTAAAGTTAAAGGCACGATATTACTGTTAGCTAGCGGTCGAAGATAAGTTAGCCGTGCTAGCTAACCATAGCTTGTAGAGATATACCTACTGGCCTTACTGATGTTTTAAGTTCATAGAGTGCATGGTGACAGTGATAGCAATGTACTGTTCCTTTGGAATTACAGCCATAATTATTTGAAATCTGACTTTTGGAAAGAAATAGTTTATTAGAGCTATTCGCTAATTTCCGAAAATACGCGACTTCCGGTTTGTCGCTAAAAACGTAATTTCGCAGTAAAAGCCTTTCCTTACTTCCGGTTTTAAGTGGAGAACGTACTTCCATCCATCCATTTCCTACCGCTTGTCCCTTTCGGGGTCGCTGGAGCCTATCTCAACTGCATTCGGGCGTACTTTCACAATGGAAGTGCTTTAGTGTAATAATAGTTCAGGAAACTAGCTGTAACATGTAAGTGAATTAGATTGTGACACAATGCGGACATTTGATGCTGTTTCTCAAGTTAGAACACAGCTGATGTAATAGAAATGTACTTTAGTTGTATTATAAAAAGAGGAATGTTGGTCAGCCACAGAAGTGATGATCAGTGACATATTTAGGCATGGGTTGATAATCTATAAGTCAATGAATCAAACAATACAAACTCTATAACTTTGCAACTTTAAACCAAATTGCTGCTGAATGCCAATTACTGCACATTGTTTTGCATGTCTCAGAAAAAATTCTGGTGCAGGTTAGGTACAGCCAACAACAGAAAGTTAAAGTTAAAGTACCACTGATAGTCTCTCTCACACACACACACACACACACACACACACACACACACACACACACACACACACACACACACACACACACACACACACACACTAGGTGTGGTGAAATTACCCTATGCATTTGACCCATGCCCTTGTTCCACCCCTTGTGAGGTGAGGGGAGCAGTGAGCAGCAGCGGTGACCGCGCTCGGGAATCATTTTGGTGATTTAACCCCCAATTCCAACCCTTGATGCCGAGGGGGGGTAACGGGTCCCATTTTTATAGTCTTTGGTATGACTCTAACCACAAGGCCACTGAGCAGGCTATAGAAGTACGTGAAGTTGGATGCAGTTGAAGGAAGGTGTGATTTTCCGCAGTTCCATGAAAAAGGTTTGTTTTGGTTTTGCTTAAGCTTGGTAAATGTTCTCCAATTCTGTTTATCTTACAATGGTGTATGAAATTACTAAATGTGGAGTTACTTGTGAGGCTCTATTGAAAGGTACACTGAAATGTAGCTGATCTTTTACAGTCATCGAGAGATTTTGCCTGCCACATGATGCTAAATTAGTATACAAAGATGGAACAGGGACCGAAGTTGATGAAGAAATATTTAGTGACCTTGTCAGCCAGGGCATTGACGGTGAGAATTGTAAATTAATCAATGACATGATTCATGTAAGTCAGGGGTCACCAACCTTTTTGAAACCAAGAGCTACTTCTTGGGTACTGATTAATGCAAAGGGCTACCAGTTTGATACACACTTTAATAAATTGCCAGAAATAGCCAATTTGCTCAATTTACCTTTAACTCTATGTTATTATTAATAATTAATTATATTTATCTTTGTGGAAACACTGATCATCTTAATGATTTCTCACAATAAATATACATAGAAACAGATAAGTATCAATATGCAACACTTTGTTTTTATATTATCTCTAAGTGCACATTTTTCAAATTGAACATTTTCAAATGATCACTTCTAAGACAGTCTTGTGAAATCACAATATCCCATTTTAACTAGCTAGCCACTAACATTTTTTAACAAATCATGAATTACTTTGCACCATGTTTGTACAAATAATAACTCATGTAAAATACAAAAGTCAACTCTCAAATTTTTAAATAAATCATGTCACACTTTGAACTGGACACCAAATCTGTTATCTGTTTCTTTGTCAGTTAGTGAAGACCAAGTCTTTAAAATATTTTCTTGGATTTTCACATTCTATTTGAGTTTTGTCTCTCTTAGAATTAAAAATGTCGAGCAAAGCGAGACCAGCTTGCTAGTAAATAAATACAATTTAAAAAATAGAGGCAGCTCACTGGTAAGTGCTGCTATTTGAGCTATTTTTAGAACAGGCCAGCGGGCTACTCGTCTGGTCCTTACGGGCTACCTGGTGCCCGCAGGCACCGCGTTGGTGACCCCTGATGTAAGTGATGTATCTTGTATTGTTTTTAACACAAATCTGACTTAAGCAGAAAAAATTATCTGGACTCAAATGTTTAATTTTCCCTTTTAGAATTTTATTTTGAAACGGTTCAGGCGGTGAAGAGGTCCTACTGCAATGCCACACATCCCACACTCTAACAGATACTACAAGAAGAATGGTCAATATTTTAGTGGCTCACATGTTTGAAGAACACTGGTATGAGTGTTCTATTTGTGTATTATACTTAAAAAAAACCTAAAAAAATCTGCTTGGCCATTCCATTCCATAAACTCTGAATCTTAATTGAATCTGTTGTTATAGGCACCTCCCCACTAAAGTTGTTGGAGAACATTATGCTCTTGAGATAGTGACAGTGTTCCCATAGTCCACTTTGTTTACGTAATTTCCATCTTGTGTTTGCAAAACATTCATTTTGAATGTGTTTTCATTATAGGAACTCTTCTATGATGCTGCAAGCAGCACTAGATACATTTCTTGGTGCCTTAAGACGATCCAGAGAAGGATTCAACGAGGATCTGTACCTCCAAAAAGCCATATTAATGTTTCTGCCGCAGGAGGTATGTCAGGCCACTTGATATTCTTCTCATTTACATTTAATTGTACTCATTTTACGATTGCTTTCATTTAGCTATCTGCTCAGAATCCAAGCTTTTTATTCTCGTAATTTTTTGCTTGTCTTTGGGAGGCCCACATTTCCAAAGGTCCATCAATGTTGAAAAGCAGCACGATGGGGATGCTTACCAGGAAGCCATCTCTTTGCTTTGCATACCACAGACACTACTGTCATTTTCCAAAAAATGAGAGAGACCTTTCAGCATTGTCAGAAGCTTATCAATGACACAGACAGACATCTTGATATTATGTCTGTCTTATCAAGGTTCCTGGATAGAGAAGGATTGTTAAGAATGAAATTGGATGTTTGAAATATTGTGCTGAATATGGTAGTAATATATTTTCTTGCTTGTAGGTGAATCAAGACTTCACTCTACTATTTGATGAGAAGGTGTCCACTAGACTGCTTCAGAAATGCGATCCATTCTTCAGGTGTAACGTGATCAAAGAGGCCAAGCAGCTCATCTCAACACCAGAGTTGCGTCAAATGTTGCAGTCAACAGCGAGTCCAACAGGAAATGATATTGAAGAGTCAGTTTACTTCTTTATCATTCTCATTCAAACTAAAAGTATTCATTTTGAAGTATTTTCAGTTAATTTATTCTCATGACTCTTCATCCCTAGCCTATGACCAAGAGATGGCCTCCCTGTTGTTGCTGTTACATCTCCTGCCGCCACCAACAGGAGGACCAAAGTGTCCAAAAATCTGTGCTTCCGATGCAGTTAAGACTTGTAGTCTTTTATAAGGTATTTTAATAATTACAGTTATGAGCATCTGTAGGGGTGTAACGATTCGCTTTAAGAACAATTCGATTCAAATCATAATTTGAGGTTGCCGGTACGATTCAGGGACGGTATCAGTTTAATTAGAACGATACGATCCGAAACAATTCAGTAAATTTAAATTGATTTGATTCAGTAACTTTTAGCCCAAAATCCTGCCATTATGACTGTGAAATAAACACTGGATACTGCAGGTGAAGTTTCCCATATTCCTGTTATTTCTTGTAAGGCAGTGGTTCTCAAACTTTTTTCACCAAGTACATAATGACAACATTAAATATAGTAGTGTAGTAGGTCTAAGTATTCAATAAGTACCACCATAATGACAACATTAAAATACAGTAATGTAGTAGGTCTAAGTATTCATTAAGTACCACCATAATGACAACATTAAAATACAGTAATGTAGTAGGTCTAAGTATTCATTAAGTACCACCATAATGACAACATTAAAATACAGTAGTGTAGTAGGTCTAAGTATTCATTAAGTACCATCATAATGACAACATTAAAATACAATAGTGTAGTACAGCGGTTCTCAAATGGGGGTACGCGTACCCCTGGGGGTACTTGAAGGTATGCCAAGGGGTACGTGAGATTTTTTTTAAATATTCTAAAAATAGCAACAATTCAAAAATCCTTTATAAATATATTTATTGAATAACACTTCAACAAAATATGAATGTAAGTTCATAAACTGAACATCAAATCAAGTAGGTTATTCCATTCATTACCATAAACCCAGAGTTTCCCCCATGCCATGATGGTTTGACCCTCACTAAAATGTCTGTCAAAAAGAACTGTGAAAAGAAATGCAACAATGCAATATTCAGTGTTGACAGCTAGATTTTTTGTGGACATGCTCCATAAATATTGATGTTAAAGATTTATTTATTTGTGAATAAATATTTAGAATTAAGTTCATGCATCCAGATGGATCTCTATTACAATCCCCAAAGAGGGCACTTTAAGTTGATGATTACTTCTATGTGTAGAAATCTTTATTTATAATTGAATCACTTGTTTATTTTTCAACAAGTTTTTAGTTATTTTTATATCTTTTTTTCCAAATAGTTCAAGAAAGACCACTACAAATGAGCAATATTTTGCACTGTTATACAATTTAACAAAATCAGAAACTGATGACATAGTGCTGTATTTTACTTCTTTATCTCTTTTTTTCAACCAAAAATGCTTTACTCTGATTAGGGGGTACTTAAATGAAAAAAATGTTCACAGGGGGTACATCACTGAAAAAAGGTTGAGCACCACTGGTGTAGTAGAACTAAGTATTCATTAGGTACCACCATAATGACAACATTAAAATACAGTAGTGTCGTAGACCTAAGTATTCATTAAGTGCCACAGTAATAACAACATTAAAATACAGTAGTGTAGTAGACCTAAGTATTAAGTTCCTCCATAATGACAACATTAAAATACAGTAGTGTAGTAGACCTAAGTATTCATTAAGTACCACCATAATGACAACATTAAATACAGTAGTGTAGCAGGACTAAGTATTGCTTGTAGAAGACGGTGGCGGTGCGCACAAAGAGTGTTTTTGCGCGTGCAGGGGCAGCAGATGAACTCCTTGATGAGGACCACAGCGTTGTGGAGCGTCCCGGTGGGAGTGGCGGGAACAAAGCTGTGGCGTTGTGAAAGGACGGATAATCCTGGACCTTTTGGGTATTCATGACTGGAGGAGGACACAGTCAGGATGGGATTAAACATCAAAGGCCAGCATGTAGCGCCGAGGTCTCGGGGCGGGGGGCGCGGTGGAGGCGGGACCACTTGTTGGCGGTTTCTCTCCCAACCCGCTCGTCCTGACGTGAGACGGTGGTCTCGGGCGAGGGCCGCCAGTTGTCAGACGTCTTAAAAGACAAACCCGGGGGATTGTTGTTTGCCGTCGCCACGGCGACACAGGCCGGCCTGACCCGGGCCGCTTGGCCCGCGCGTCTTCCTGTCGGCTGTTGAGAACAGGAAAGCAGAGACAGGCGAGTCATTTAGCGCCCAGGTGCACAGATGGAGCGCCTCCTCCCCCACCGCCGCTCCTCCATAAAGAGTCCAGTCTTCATCCTGGACTGGACTGTTTTGGTCCATGAAAAGCAGCCTGGAAGCTGGGAGGCGGATGTGCTTCTCGCATCCAGCTCGTCTCCTTGTTGGGGGGGCGCTGAGGGGGGGCCATAGTGGGAGACAGCAGCTTCTTTATGTGGACTCTTTTCTCACCCGTGACCCCCCCAGCAGGTGTCCTTTTTCCCTCATCCGGATCCCAAACCAACCACGGCAGCATTCTGCCTCTTCTGCTTCACTGCTCACTTTCATTGTCCACACACACACACACACACACACACACGCACGCATGCTGCAGGTGTCCCCCCTTCCTGTGGTGCATTCAGGGACATGAGACTTCCTGCGTTGTAAACAACTACCCCTCTGTTTCTTCACTTTCACCTGACTCAATTAGCTCAGTGTCACATGTGTGCCCCCCCAGTGTCGCCGCTGTAAAGTGAGCAGCCGGGACGCTAAAGACGTTGTCGGTCTTTTTCACAGAGTGCCAAAACAATCGTCTGCTCAAAACTCTCCTAACTTCAAGCTAACGATGCTAACAATGCTAACAGACGTGAGCATTGTTAGCAAGTGGATGCGTTAACTGATTAGCTTGTTAGCAAAAATTAAAACACGAGAGACCTACATGTTTTTTTCAATGAAATGACAAATCTCGTTAAGTCTTACCTTATCACATCCAATTAAAAACTAACATGGAGTACTGTGAGGCCAAATGTTTACTATAGCATACAGTGAGTTGTTGTTTTGGTGACTGTGATTGTTGTTGGTTTAGATGTTGTTATTGTTGTTGTTGCTTTTGGCTTTTGTTGTGTAATGCTGCTGTTGTGGTCGTTTGTTTTTCTGTTGGTGTGATTGTTGGTTTGGTTGTTGTGTTAGCAATAACCGTTGTTATATATATATATATATATATATATATATATATATATATATATATATATATATATATATACTAGGGCTGCAACTAACGATTAATTTGATAGTCTATTAATCTGTCTATTATTACTTTGATTAATCGATTAATAATCTGATAAAAGCGACAAACTACATTTCTATTGTTTCCAGTATTTTATTGAAAAAAAAAACAGCATACTGGCGCCATGTTCTTTCAACTTGCCAAATAAAACAAGGAAAATGTTACAAAAATGCACACTTTTGACACCCCTGCTATAGATAATAAAAAATTAAATCTGATAAATCTATTGATAAAAAGCAGAGCCTTGCGACGCATCCACGTTTATCATAACTCTCTTGCTCTCGCTCTCGCTCTCTGTCTCTGCCCCTCCCTCACGAATGCTGCTGCGCGCACAATTTGTTTAGTTTTTAACCCCTTCTTAACCCTGAACGTACATTGTTAATACACGCAACCAAAACTCAAAATGCCGGACATTTAGTACCGTATTTTTTGGAGTATAAGTCGCACCGGAGTATAAGTCGCACCTGCCGAAAATGCATAATAAAGAAGGAAAAAAACATATATAAATCGCACTGGAGCCCGGCCAAACTATGAAAAAAAACTGCGACTTATAGTCCGAAAAATACGGTAGTTAACGGGCTACGATAGACTGACCGTACATCCTCTTTTCACCGGACATGTCCTCTTTTGCGGAGCTGTCAGGGCGTAGTTTCTTAAATGCCTCAAATGTCCGGCATTTTGAGTATTGTTTACACAACGTGCAGTACGCTACTTAATATGTCCGTGTGGAAACTCGTTCGGTACACCTCCGCACCGAACCGAAACCCCCGTACCGAAACTGTCCGATACAAATACACGTACCGTTACACCCCTATTATTTTGATTATTGTTTCTCAGCTGTTTGTAAATGTTGCAGTTTATAAATAAAGGTTACAAAAAAACGTAGCCTCTGCGCATGCGTATAGCATGGATCCAACGAATCGATGACTAAATTAATCGCCAACTATTTTTATAATCGATTTAATCGATTAGTTGTTGCAGCCCTAATATATACATATACATATATATATATATATATATTACATATATATATATATATATATCCATCCATCCATCCATCTTCTTCCGCTTATCCGAGGTTGGGTCGCGGGGGCAGCAGCTTAAGCAGGGAAGCCCAGACTTCCCTCTCCCCAGCCACTTCGTCCAGCTCTTCCTGTGGGACCCCGAGGCGTTCCCAGGCCAGCCGGGAGACATAGTCTTCCCAACGTGTCCTGGGTCTTCCCCGCGGCCTCCTACCGGTGGGACGTGCCCTAAACACCTCCCTAGGGAGGCGTTCGGGTGGCATCCTGACCAGATACCCGAACCACCTCATCTGGCTCCTCTCGATGTGGAGGAGCAGCGGCTTTACTTTGAGCTCCTCCCGGATGGCAGAGCTTCTCACCCTATCTCTAAGGGAGAGCCCCGCCACCCGGCGGAGGAAACTCATTTCGGCCGCTTGTACCCGTGATCTTGTCCTTTCGGTCATAACCCAAAGCTCATGACCATAGGTGAGGATGGGAACGTAGATCGACCGGTAAATTGAGAGCTTTGCCTTCCGGCTTAGCTCCTTCTTCACCACAACGGATCGATACAGCGTCCGCATTACTGAAGACGCCGCACCGATCCGCCTGTCGATCTCACGATCCACTCTTCCCCCACTCGTGAACAAGACTCCGAGGTACTTGAACTCCTCCACTTGTATATATATATATATATATATATATATATATATACATATATATATATACAGGTAAAAGCCAGTAAATTAGAATATTTTGAAAAACTTGATTTATTTCAGTAATTGCATTCAAAAGGTGTAACTTGTACATTATATTTATTCATTGCACACAGACTGATGCATTCAAATGTTTATTTCATTTAATTTTGATGATTTGAAGTGGCAACAAATGAAAATCCAAAATTCCGTGTGTCACAAAATTAGAATATTACTTAAGGCTAATACAAAAAAGGGATTTTTAGAAATGTTGGCCAACTGAAAAGTATGAAAATGAAAAATATGAGCATGTACAATACTCAATACTTGGTTGGAGCTCCTTTTGCCTAAATTACTGCGTTAATGCGGCGTGGCATGGAGTCGATGAGTTTCTGGCACTGCTCAGGTGTTATGAGAGCCCAGGTTGCTCTGATAGTGGCCTTCAACTCTTCTGCGTTTTTGGGTCTGGCATTCTGCATCTTCCTTTTCACAATACCCCACAGATTTTCTATGGGGCTAAGGTCAGGGGAGTTGGCGGGCCAATTTAGAACAGAAATACCATGGTCCGTAAACCAGGCACGGGTAGATTTTGCGCTGTGTGCAGGCGCCAAGTCCTGTTGGAACTTGAAATCTCCATCTCCATAGAGCAGGTCAGCAGCAGGAAGCATGAAGTGCTCTAAAACTTGCTGGTAGACGGCTGCGTTGACCCTGGATCTCAGGAAACAGAGTGGACCGACACCAGCAGATGACATGGCACCCCAAACCATCACTGATGGTGGAAACTTTACACTAGACTTCAGGCAACGTGGATCCTGTGCCTCTCCTGTCTTCCTCCAGACTCTGGGACCTCGATTTCCAAAGGATATGCAAAATTTGCTTTCGTCAGAAAACATGACTTTGGACCACTCAGCAGCAGTCCAGCTCTTTTTTTCCTTAGCCCAGGTGAGACGCTTTTCGCGCTGTTTCTTGGTCAACAGTGGCTTGACACGAGGTATGCGTCAGTTGAAACCCATGTCTTTCAAGCGTCTCTTGGTGGTGGATCTTGAAGCACTGACTCCAGCAGCTGTCCACTCCTTCTGAATCTCCCCCACATTTTTGAATGGGGTTTTTTTCACAATCTTGACCAGGGCGCGGTGATCCCTATCGCTTGTACACTTTTTCTGACCACAGTTTTTCCTTCCCTTTGCCTCTCCATTAATGTGTTTGGACACAGAGCTCTGAGAACAGCCAGCCTCTTCAGCAATAACCTTTTGTGTCTTTCCCTCCTTGTGCAATGTGTCGATGGTTGCCTTTTGGACAGCTGTCAAATCTGAAGTCTTCCCCATGTTTGTGTAGGCTTCAGAACTGGACTGAGAGACCATTTAAAGCCCTTTGCAGGTGTTTTGAGTTAATCAGCTGATTAGTTTGTGGCACCAGGTGTCTTCAAAATTTAACCCTTACACAATATTCTAATTTTGTGACACACGGAATTTTGGATTTTCATTTGTTGCCACTTCAAATCATCAAAATTAAATGAAATAAACATTTGAATGCATCAGTCTGTGTGCAATGAATAAATATAATGTACAAGTTACACCTTTTGAATGCAATTACTGAAATAAATCAAGTTTTTCAAAATATTCTAATTTACTGGCTTTTACCTGTATATATACACACACACACATATAGGTATATATATATACAGTCGCGATCAAAAGTTTACATACACTTGTAAAGAACATAATGTCATGGCTGGCTTGAGTTTCTGAAACTTTCTACAACTCTTATTTTTTTGTGATTGAGTGATTGGAGCACATACTTGTTGGTGACAAAAAACATTCATGAAGTTTGGTTCTTTTATGAATTTATTATGGGTCTACTGAAAACTTGACCAAATCTGCTGGGTCAAAAGTATACATACAGCAATGTTAATATTTGGTTACATGTCCCTTGACAAGTTTCACTGCAATAAGGTGCTTTGGGTAGCCATCCACAAGCTTCTGGTTGAATTTTTGACCACTCCTCTGGGCAAAATTGGTGCAGTTCAGCTAAATTTGTTGGTTTTCTGACATGGACTTGTTTCTTCAACATTGTCCACTTGTTTAAGTCAGGACTTTGGGAAGGCCATTCTTAAACCTTAATTTTAGCCTGATTTAGCCATTCCTTTACCACTTTTGACGTGTGTTTGGGGTCATTGTCCTGTTGGAACACCCAACTGCGCCCAAGACCCAACCTCGGGGCTGATGATTTTAGGTTGTCTTGAAGAATTTGGAGGTAATCCTCCTTTTTCATTGTCCCTTTTAAAGCACCAGTTCCATTGGCAGCAGAACAGGCTCACAGCATAATACTACCACCACCATGCTTGACGGTTGGCGTGGTGTTCCTGGGATTAAAGACCTCACCTTTTCTCCTCCAAACATATTGCTGGGTATTGTGGCCAATAGGGGTGTGGGAAAAAATCGATTTGAATTCGAATCGCGATTCTCACCTTGTGCGATTCAGAACCGATTCTCATTTAAAAAAAAAATCGAATTATTTTTCTTTTATTTTTTTATTTTTTTTAATTAATCAATCCAACAAAACAATACACAGCAATACCATAAGAATGCAATCCAATTCCAAAACCAAAGCCGACCCAGCAACACTCAGAACTGCAATAAACAGAGCAATTGAGAGGAGACACAAACACGACACAGAGCAAACCAAAAGTAGCAAAACAAAAATGAATATTATCAACAACAGTATCAATATTAGTTACAATTTCAACATAGCAGTGATTAAAAATCCCTCATTGACATTATCATTAGACATTTATAAAAATAAAAAAAAGAACAATAGTGTCACAGTGGCTTACACTTGCATCGCATCTCATAAGCTTGACAACACACTGTGTCCAATATTTTCACAAAGATAAAATAAGTCATATTTTTGGTTCATTTAATAGTTAAAACAAATTTACATTATTGCAATCAGTTCATAAAACATTGTCCTTTACAATTATAAAAGCTTATTACAAAAATATATGACTCTGCTTGCATGTCAGCAGACTGGGGTCGATTCTGCTGAAATCCTATGTATTGAATGAATAGAGAATAATTTTGAATCGGGAAAAAAAATCGTTGTTGAATTGAAAAAAAAAAAAGGATTTTAAATCGAATCGTGACCCCAATAATCGACATTGAAGCGAATCGTGGGACACCCAAAGATTCACAGCCCTAGTGGCCAAACAGCTCAATTTCTGTTTCATCTGATCACAGAAGTTTCCTCCAGAAGGTCTTATCTTTGTCCATGTGATGTCATATTGGTATATATGTGTGTGTGTGTGTGTGTGTGTGTGTGTGTGTGTGTGTGTGTGTGTATAGGTGTATGTATATATATATATATATATATATATATATATTAGAGATGCGCGGATAGGCAATTTATTTCATCCGCAACCGCGGCAGAAAGTCGTCAACCATCCGCCATCCACCCGATGTAACGTTTGATCAGAACTGCATCCGCCCGCCATCCGCCCGTTGTTATATATCTAATATTAATAAAAAAAAAAAAAAAGGGTGAAAACTACGCGAATTGCACCTTGTGCAGACAAGGTTTTTCGATCGGACACGGAGGAATTAGTGATGTAAAAGACCACGTTGGGACAAAAAAACACAAATCTAATGCCGTTGCTAGCGATACAAGTGGAAAACTTTCAACGTTTTTCGTCGCCCAAACAGATTCTTTGGATGTGATAAATGCCAAAGTTTTATTTACGGAGGCAATAATTGAGCATGGACTTCCAATCGCACTGGCTGATCACATGGGACAGTTAATAATGTAATGCAACCTTTAAAAATCATTACGCGGTGATCGCGATCCCAAAAATAAACTTTTCTTGCATGATAATGTCCAGAAAAATTTGCTTTATATTACTATAGAGTCCTTTTAACGAATGAGTTTGATGGTTTATCACAAACCTTAAATGAAAGAAGTCCTTTGTTCTCCTGCAGCATGGCCTTGCTTTGTGTTTGGTGCGCCATCCTGTCGGCTGTATTTCACAGCACGACATACTGTTAAAAGTGTTTATACTATTTATACTTTCAATTAACAAATTGAAGTCTTGTGAAAGGTTGACAGGATAACTGGCATTAACTGTCAAAATAATTTCAAACTATTGAAGTTAGCTTACAGAATAAACATGTCAATCAACCCATATGATTTTTGCTGTAATATTTTTGTTTTGAAAAGTCACTGTGACTGATAGAAAAGTGATGGTTTTAGCAACATTTTAACCTGTCTGAATGCTAATAATCATTTTGCGAGCAAGCAGGTAAGCTGCGCGGGCGGAGCGCGCGGAGTGACCCATGTTACGAGCCCCCGGCCACGGGGGTGGCGGGCAGGTAAGCTGCTTACCTGCTGCGCGTGACGCCGGCCGCGGCGAAAGCGGACGAGGCGGGGTGTCGGTGCGGTGGGCGCGGTAGTGACCCTGGACGTGCGTCGGGCCCTTCTTGCGGATCGCCTCAGCTACGGCTCCCGGTGGGGCCCTCTCGGGGGAAGGAGCCTCGGTCCCGGACCCCGGCGAGGCGTCCCTCCGCTCCGTAAAAGTGTCCATCTCTTTTTTTTTTTTTCTTCTGTTGTGGCATATGCTGCAGGTTCCTGCTCGTTTTTCGTATGTGGGTAACAACATTTAACTATGTATATATATTTCCCAATTGGTTTAACTGCCACCCGCAAAAAAAAAAAAAAAAATCTAATTAATCCGCCCGACCCGACCCGCGAGCGGATAAAATCTTATTTTTTTAAATTTCATCCGCCCGATCCGCGGACTCCGCGGTTGTGTCCGCAAACCGCGCATCTCTAATATATATATATATATATACAGTATATATATACAAACCCCGTTTCCATATGAGTTGGGAAATTTTGTTGCATGTAAATATAAACGGAATATTTGCAAATCATTTTCAACCCATATTCAGTTGAATATGCTACAAAGACAACATATTTGATGTTCAAACTGATACACTTTTTTTTTGTGTGCAAATAATCATTAACTTTAGAATTTGATGCCAGCAACACGTGACAAAGAAGTTGGGAAAGGTGGCAATAAATACTGATAAAGTTGAGGAATGCTCATCAAACACTTATTTGGAACATCCCACAGGTGAACAGGCAAATTGGGAACAGGTGGGTGCCATGATTGGGTATAAAAGTAGATTCCATAAAATGCTCAGTCATTCACAAACAAGGATGGGGCGAGGGTCACCACTTTGTCAACAAATGCGTGAGCAAATTGTTGAACAGTTTAAGAAAAACCTTTCTCAACCTTGCAAGGAATTTAGGGATTTCACCATCTATGGTCCGTAATATCATCAAAGGGTTCAGAGAATCTGGAGAAATCACTGCACGTAAGCAGCTAAGCCCGTGACCTTTGATTCCTTTAGGCTGTACTGCATCAACAAGCGACATCAGTGTGTAAAGGATATCACCACATGGGCTCAGGAACACTTTAGAAACCCACTGTCAGTAACTACAGTTGGTCGCTACATCTGTAAGTGCAAGTTCAAACTCTCCTATGTGAGGCGAAAACCGTTTATCAACAAGACCCAGAAACGCCGTCGGCTTCGCTGGGCCTGAGCTCATCTAAGATGGACTGATACAAAGTGGAAAAGTGTTCTGTGGTCTGACGAGTCCACATTTCAAATTGTTTTTGGAAACTGTGGACGTCGTGTCCTCCGGACCAAAGAGGAAAAGAACCATCCGGATTGTTATAGGCGCAAAGTTGAAAAGCCAGCATCTGTGATGGTATGGGGGTGTATTAGTGCCCAAGACATGGGTAACTTACACATCTGTGAAGGCGCCATTAATGCTGAAAGGTACATACAGGTTTTGGAGCAACATATGTTGCCATCCAAGCAACGTTACCATGGACGCCTCTGCTTATTTCAGCAAGACAATGCCAAGCCACGTGTTACATCAACGTGGCTTCATAGTAAAAGAGTGCGGGTACTAGACTGGCCTGCCTGTAGTCCAGACCTGTCTCCCATTGAAAATGTGTGGCGCATTATGAAGCCTAAATAACCCCAACGGAGACCCCCGGACTGTTGAACAACTTAAGCTGTACATCAAGCAAGAATGGGAAAGAATTCCACCTGAGAAGCTTCAAAAATGTGTCTCCTCAGTTCCCAAACGTTTACTGAGTGTTGTTAAAAAAAAAGGTGATGTAACACAGTGGTGAACATGCCCTTTCCCAACTACTTTGGCACGTGTTGCAGCCATGAAATTCTAAGTTAATTATTATTTGCAAAAAAAAAAAAAATGTATGAGTTTGAACATCAAATATCTTGTCTTTGTAGTGCATTCAATTCAATATGGGTTGAAAATGATTTGCAAATCATTGTATTCCGTTTATATTTACATCTAACACAATTTCCCAACTCATATGGAAACAGAGTTTGTATGTATATGTGTATGTATATGTATATATATATATATATATATATATATATATATATATATATATATATATATATATATATATATATATATATATATATATATATATATATATATATATACAGGACAGATTAAAATAACAAAAACTAAAATTTTCTTACCGACTTGAACCAGTTGATACTGAAAAATAAATCAACTCAATAAATAATAATAAATACAAATTGATTAGCAACATTAACTCAGCAGGACAATACATAAAACATTTTAACCTACAAAACATAAAATAATACAACAATTTCTGAAAAAAATGTACCACAAAAGGGACAAGCGGTAGAAAATGGATGGATAGATGGAGTAAATCAGGATTAATGGCTAAAATGAGCACGCTTTTAGTGCACAGTTTTTCAAAAAAGGGTTTGAAGCATGATACTGATAAAGCATGTTCCCCGGGGTCACACACGCCACCCCTGGCATCGCACCGTGCCTCCCAGGGGGGCCCGCCCCACTATTTGATCAGCACTGATTTTGTCATTGGTATTGCTGTTGTTGTTGCAGACGTTGTTGCTTTTGCTGTGTTTGTTGTTACTGTTTGTTGCTGTTGCTGTTGTTGTTGTAGATTTTTGTGTTGCATTTGTTGTGATTGTTGGTGTAGATAGTGTGGTTGTTGCTGTGTTAGCAGTAGCTGTTGTAGTCCTTGTTTTTTTATTGTGGTTGATTGTCTTGTAATTGGTGTTGCTATAGTTTCTGCTGTTGTCGATTCTGTTATTATTGTTGTTGCCGTGCATTGCTTGCTGCTTTTGTGGTTGTTGTACATATTTGTGTTGCGGTATTTGTGATTGTTGGTGTATGTACCGTTGTTGCTGCTGTTGTGGTTCTTGTTGTACATTTTTTGTTTGTCATTTTTGTGATTGTTGTTCTAATTACTGTTGTTGTTGGTGATGTGGCTTTTGTTGTTGCGGTTTTTGTATTAGGAGTAAATGTTGATTTTGTATAATTGGTGTTGCTATCATTTCTGCGGTTGTTCATTGTGTTATTATTGTTGTTACCGTATATTGCTGGCTGCTGTTGTGGTTGTTGTAAATTTTTGTGTTGCGGTATTTGGGATTTTTGGTTTATGACACTGTTGCTTTGGTTGTGTTTGTTGTTACTGTGTAGTAGTAGTAGTAGTCAATTTATTTCAGAGCTAAGGGGATCCATATCACAGAAGATAAAACATACGACGATAAAACCCAAATAAAAGAAATACAAGCGGAAATAAAATAAATAAAATCTTGTATAAAAAAACTAAAAACACTCCACAATATTCAATGTCCAGCATACAGGCTTACTCACCAATGGTTCCACAGACCGGATGAAAATCTGACAGAACTGCGAGTCGGGTTAGTCAGACCATTAATGACATTGTTGTCTGACTCAGCTGCCCTACACATGAACCTGTACATGAGATGACGTTAAGTGGCAGAGCAGGTGGGGACCCCCAATACTGCCAAATATTCGGCTTGCATTGCAGCACCTTGAAGCTCTTAGAAGCAGTCTCATGCTGTCATTGTAAGCCACTATGAGCTTTTTAACACTGGCTTGTTTAAAGCGACACCACAGATGAGCAGTATATAGTGGTGTGCAATATGCTTTAAAAAGTGTGATCTTCACAGAAACTGAGCACATACTGAACTTTCGATACCGCATGTTTTCTTGAGCATATAACTTCCGTCGCTGTCTGTAAATATCTTTGTCATCAGACAGGTCATTCGTAATAATATGTCCCAGATATTTCATTTCACTGCACACACAAGTGCAGAACCAGATAGTGAGAAGTCAGCAAAGGCTGACTGTCTGTCTGCTCTACTTCTAACTATCATGATCTTGCTACTCTTAGCATCGTTAATGATGTTAAAATCACTACCATACTATGTGCATCTTTTCAGAAGCTGTTGAAGAACAGCACTATACGGGCTAAAAATGACCAAGTCATCTGCGTACAAAAGATGACTGATGAATAAGTCACCAACCCTACAACCAGTACCAGATGCATTTAACATCAGAGACAAATCATTCATATACACATTAAAAAGGAACAGTGACAAAATCCCACTTTGGCCCACACTATTGCTCACATGGAATGAATCTGATAACATAGTCCACCATCTTACTCTCATTGTCTAATGAGAATACCTATACACCAAGATTCTGATTAAAAACCCAGGAACACCACTTTTAGACAATTTAGAAAATAACTTTCATGATTAACTCTATGGAATGCTTCAGAAGTATCAATTAGGCATATAAACATTGGGGAATTCCATCTGTTATATTGATCTAAAATCTCCTTTAGTGCAAAAAGACATAAGTCGGTGCCATGCTTACATTTAAAACCAAATTGGTTGTCACTGGTTAAAATGTAATTCTCCAGTCTACACAGCTGTTTAGCTTTCCAACTTTATCTTTGATCACAGGTACTAGCACAACAGTAAGCATAGCATCAGGTAACACTCCATGGAGGAGAAAACCTGTATAGCACATAGCCAACACTTTCTTACTAGCATGTTTGATATGTTCAGCTGCAATGTTATCCAGACCACAGGCCTGATTATCTCTCAACGTCATTGCTTCATGTATTTCAGTCAAAGTGACAGTTACATCATCATTAAACTCCACTTTATCCACTGCAAACACATAACTGTTTATGGAATTTAACAAAGATCACTATATGGTGTCTGCCACAACTGTACTATTTCCTCAGACCAGTCACACCATCAATATTCAATGATAGAGATGTTTTGCAATTATTAATAGTTCTTATTTATTTCCAAAAGTCTTTGCAATTATTTTTTTGCAGCTTTCTTGCCAGCGAATCTGACCTCATAGTGTTTTAATTTCTTTTAATATAGCGAAGTGCATGTTTAAATCTAGCATTGGTGCATTTTTTGTTCTCAAACAAGGGCCCATGTCTGCTTTTGCCTGCCTCAGACCATTTTTTAAAAAGCAATTGGGGCCTCTGCCTGGAGCTCATCTACATGATCCCTCCAACCTGGCTTAATATTGCACACTTTTGTCCTACATTTATACAGGGGCCTGCTCGAGGTACTGAGAGCCTCAACAATGGCTTCATACAGGGAGCATAATTCCTTATAGTGTATTGCTGCTGTTGTGTTTTTTGTAGCTTTTTGTGTTAATTGTGTTATGATTGTCTGTGTAGTTACTGTGGTTGTTGCTGTATCAGCAACAATATTTGTGGTTGTTGTACATTTTTATGTTGGGATATTTGTGATTGTTGGTGTATGTACTGTTGTTGCTGGTGTTGTGGTTCTTGTTGTAGATTTTTGTGTCATTGTTGTGATTGTTGCTGTAATTACTGGTGTTGTTGGTGATGTGGTTGTCATTGCTGTTTTTAATAGTAGCAGTAACTGTTGTTGCTTTGGTTATTGTTGTCGTTGATTTTGTAGTTGGTGTTGCTTCTGTTGCAGACGCTGTTGCTGCTCTTGTGTAGATTTTTGTTTGGCTTTTGTTTTGATTGTCGTTGTAATTACTGTTGTCATTGTTGGTGATGTGGTTGTTGTAGTTGTTGCTGTTTTTGTGTTAGCAGTAAGTAATATTGTTGTTGCTTTGGTTATTGTTGTTGATTTTGTAATTGGTTTTTGCCATAGTTGTTGCTTTTGAGTCTTTTGTAGATTTTTGGGTTGTGATTGTTGGTGTAGCAACTGTGGGTGTTGTATTAGCAGTAGCTGTTGTGGTTGTACTTGTAATTGCTGTAGTTGCTGCTGTGGCTGTGTTGTGAATTTTTGTGTCGTAGTTGTTGGTGTTGTAGTGGTGTGGTAGTCTTTGAAGACACGATGTTGTGGAGGACGACTGTAGCGTCCTGATGAGGATGACAAGAGACTTTGTGCGATGTTTGGGAGGAGCTGACGGAGGTGGGGGCTACTTGGGGGGGCTGTCATTTAGATCACTTTCCAGCATGTTGGGCACCACTCTCCGGGAGAGAGGAGGGGGAGACCAAGGACTACTTCCTCATTGGAACACTTTCTTCCTTTTCCTTTGGAGAGAACTCTTCTAGAAAAAGATGAGCGTTCTGTCCAACCAGATGCTCAGAAGCTCCCAGGAGTCTCTCTGCGGGGCTGACTCCGTGCAGGACCTGGCCCGTTACCCCCGTGCTTTGGCCTCGCGCCTGACCCACCAGGGGGGGCCGCGCTCCTCCAAAGCCCCCCCAAGGGAGCTGTGCCCACAGGAGCAGCAGGAGCTGAGGAGGAAGATCAACAGTCGGGAGAGGAAGAGGATGCAGGACCTGAACGTGGCCATGGATGCCCTGAGGGAGGTGATGGTGCCGTACGCCACCTCCCCCTCCTCAGCCCCATGCGCGCCCGCCCACCAGCCGGGTGCCCCTCCCGGTCGCAGGCTCTCCAAGATCTCCACGCTGGTCCTAGCCCGGAATTACATTCTGCTGCTGGGCTCGTCGTTGCATGAGATGAGGCGAATGCTGGGCGAGCTGAGCGCGGGGGCGGGGCCGGTCCTGGGCCCCCGGCTGCTGCTGACGGGAGGCTGGCCCCTCGTCTCGGGCCCCGGTCAGCTCCTCCTCGCCAGGGAATCCTTCCCCGCCTCATCTGCCATCAAGTGTCCCCTGCTCTCTTCCATGGAGGCCCCGCCGGCCCCGGTGCAGTGGGCGTCGGGGATTCCCTCGGGGGTGCCCCTGTGCCCGTGCAGCGTGTGCAGACTGCCCAGGTTCAGACCACCCGGCCCCCTTCCGAGATTCCCAAAGTGACATTCCCAATGAGACTTTTTTTATTCCTAAATTGGCTTAGCCGCTAACGCTAGTCGATGCTAACAAAGTGCTATCTAACAACCCTTTGATGTCAAGTTAAAAATGGCGGTCCTGCTGAAGTCCCGCCCTTCCCCCTCTTGTCCTAACCAGCAAAAGATCAAAAAGGTTTCTCGCCAGGATTGGCGGCTCCTCCTCGCGCTCGCTGCACAAAGCGTTCAGACGGACAGAAAATGTTGCCGCTGAATGGCGAGCCCGCCGCCAGCGTGAGAGGCGGCCATTGTGGGCGGGCCCTCGAGGTGATGGACCCGGGCCCGAGTGCTCTGGGAGGATTACGCCTGTGAAAAGGAGCGACGGCGTTAAAGGGACACGCGGGACGCCATTAAGGGAGATTACGGCAAATAAGGCGTGATGAGGAGGAGGTGGGGGGCGGGGCTTTATGATAGATCAAAGAAAATTGGTCAAACTTGTCCAGGCTCATTTGCATAAAGCTGTACACGGATTATTAGCTACCTTGCTACTTTACACACTCGCTACCTTTAACCCCCCGCCCCCGTCTTGAGTGCCCCTCCAAGAGGGTCTCGCTTTTTGCCGCCTGCTGGCCTCATTGTTGCGGCGTGGCAGGGGTCTTTGTCTTTGCACTTTAACTCCTTTCTCTCACACACACACACACACACACACACAACACACACACGCTCACACTCACACACGCACGCACACACACACACTTGCCTTGTTGGCCATAGCAGCTGATTTTCTCTCTCATTTCCCGTCAACGTTTCACCCACAAAGTGTCATTAACTGGTGATTAAAGCGTAATTAGTGTGTACAAGTGTGACTCAAGTGTCATTGTTGTGTGTCTATCAGGTGTAACATGAAATAAAGTTGTGTATTATTTCATTCTTCCTGCTGGGTCACGTGACAGTGGGCGAGGGTCCTCTCAGGTGCAGTCAGGTGGTCTACGTGGGAGTCCTCGCATGCTCGGAAGTCGCAAGCCATAAATCTGGGCCTCCACAATGGGGAGGGGTGGCCAATGGGCCTGGTCAGGACCCCAATTTACTCTCTAACGGCCCCATGCCCCCCCACCCGGCTGACATTAAGCGTCGTGTTCTCACCCACCCAGTCCGGCCCACCGTGTCTTTCTCATGACAATTTTAGGGCGCACCCCTCCCACACCCCCACTCCCGCCCCCTTCCCATCAAGGTCCACCTCATTAGCTCTGTGAGGGGGGTGTGGTCAGACTTTTTTTCTCTCTAAATGACCTCCAAACATTTGCAAATGTTCCACTTGATGGACCCCCGCCAGAACACGCACACGCCTCCCATCCTAAAGAACTCTACGTTAATTGGACCTACCGGTTCCGGAAGGTCTTGTTTTCCCACAAGGAAACGAGAAGTTTTTGATTGGACTACACAATTAAGAATTTACTCTAATGTTTGTTAGCACCCCGATAGCGTGATTATTAGCATTACCTCACTTCCAGTTTGCCCTGTTGTTGTGCATTACTCTCAGTAAGAGAAGCATCATGTTAGCTTTCACCAACATTGTTCGCATTCATTACCACAATACTTGACTGTTAGCATTTGTTCTCCAACGCTGCTATTTGGTTGTTACAAACATTTTAGTATTCTTCATACATTAGCACATACTGTTAGCATGTGTTTGTCAACATTGTCAGCATTATGGGGGCGGTATAGCTCGGTTGGTAGAGTGGCCGTGCCAGCAACCTGAGGGTTCCAGGTTCGATCCCCGCTTCTGCCATCGTAGTCACTGCCGTTGTGTCCTTGGGCAAGACACTTTACCCACCTGCCCCCAGTGACACCCATACTGGTTTAAATGTAACTTAGATATTGGGTTTCACCATGTAAAGCGCTTTGAGTCACTAGAGAAAAAGCGCTATATAAATATAATTCGCTTCACTTCTACCAACCTCGTGACGTCCGTTGTGTCCTTGAGCAAGACACTTGACCCTTGCTCCTGATGGGTCGTGGTTAGGGCCTTGCATGGCAGCTCCCACCATCAGTGTGTGAATGTGGAAATAGTGTCAAAGCGCTTTGAGTACCTTGAAGGTAGAAAAGTGCTATACAAGTATAACCCATTTACCATTTCTATGCTTTCATTAGCTTAATACTTGGTTTTTAGCATTTATTTAGCAACGCTGTTGATGTTACACATTCATGAACACAGTACTTGATTTTTACAATTTACTCATGAACATTTTTAGCACTATTCCTTCATTAGCACAATACTTGATTGTTAGCGTTTTTGCACAAGCATTTTTAGTATTCTACATTCATTACCAGATTACTTGATAGTTAGCATGTAACCGCCAATGTTGCTAGCATTACATGTTCATTAGCACATCACCTAATTTTTAGCATTTATTGGCCAACATTGCAATACGAAGGTCCTGGGTTCGATCCTGGGCTCGGGATCTTTCTGTGTGGAGTTTGCATGTTCTCCCCGTGGCTGCGTGGGTTCCCTCCGGGTACTCCGGTTTCCTTCCACCTCCAAAGACATGCACCTGGGAATAGGTTGATTGGCAACACTAAATTAGCCCTAGTGTGTGAATGTGAGTGTGAATGTTGTCTATTTGTGTTGGCCCTGCGATGAGGTGGCGACTTGACCAGGGTTTACCCCCGCCTACCGCCCCTGTGCAGCTGGGAAAGGCTACAGCACCCCCCGCGACCCCGTAAGGGACAAGCGGTAGAAAATGGATGGATGGATATTTGCATTATTTGTTCATTAGCATATTATTTCATTGTTAGCAGTTATTCACTAACATTGCTAGCATTAAACGTTCATTAACACAATACTTAATTTTTAGCATTTATTCATGAACATTGTTAGTGTTATGCTTTCATTAACACAATACTTGATTGTTAGCATTTATATACCAACAATGTTTGCATTATACCTTCCTTTGCAAAATATTCGATTGTTAGCATTTATTCATCAACATTGTTAGCTTCATTAGCAAAATACTGCAATGTTAGCATTTATTCAATGATTCAAGGAACTTTATTGTCATACCAGCACACACAAGACACATGAGACGGCTCAAAATGGAGTATTTGCCAAACAGTATACATTAATTTGTACAATACTTGATTGGTAACATTTATTCACCAACATTGTCAACGTTATACATTCATGAACACAATATTTGATTTTTATCATTTATTTATTAACATTATTAGCATTATATGTTCATGAACACAATATTAGATTTTTAGCATTCACTTATCAACATTGTTAGCATTATACCCTCATTAGCACACATACTTGTCAACCTTGAGACCTCCGAATTCGGGAGATTGGGTGGGGTTTGAGGTGGTGGTGGTGGTGGGCGGGGCTGGGGGCGGGATTAAGGGGGGGAGGAGTATATTTATAGCTAGAATTCACTGAAATCCAAGTATTTCTTATATATATATATATATATACAGTAAATAAAATAAATACTTGTCACTCAGTGAATTCTAGCTATATATGTATGTATTTTATTATATATATATATATATATATATATATATATATATATATATATATACTGTATATATACATATAAATAAAATAAATACTTGAATTTCAGTGTTTATTTATTTACACATATACACACATAACACTCCTCTACTCATTGTTGTATTTGAAAGTGCAATGCTTTGTAGCCAGTAGCACAGCCTTTGAAGGAGCATAGGTATGGGCAGTGTAATATTCTGAGTTGGAGTCAATAACCGGGCGAGGTGATGAAGTTACGTCTCTTTACTTCATACTTCAGAACCGACTCCCACACTTGCCGTCAGGGTGCGCAATACAACGTAAACCGTTGGCCGACCAAAAAGTAACCACAGAACACTATACCAAACATTCACCAGGAGATGGCAACAAACAACTCCGATCACTCTATTACAGGCAGCATCTGTGAAACTTAATTTGCAGGAAAGGAGTGAGTTTAGGGTTGAATTGTCCATCCTCGTTCTATTCTCTGTCATTCGTCGTCGCCATGACTGTGTCTTCTTCGTTCTTCTGCTTCGTCTCCTTCTTGTTTGTATGAAGGAAAAGCGGACGTGACGACAGGCTGTCCTCACTCAGGTCCGCACGGACCTGGAGGGGGCGTGCCTTAAGTCCGGCTGGAAATCGGGAGAAATTTGTGAGAATGGTGTTCCCGGGAGATTTTTGGGAGAGGCGCTGAAATTCAGGAGTCTCCCGGAAAATTCGGGAGGGTTGGCAAGTATGTTAGCATAATACTTGATTGGTAGCATTTATTCACCAACATTGGGCGCATTATACATTTATGAATACAATATTTGATTGTTAGCATTTATTCACCAACATTGTTAGCATTATATGTTCATGGACAAAATATTTGATTTTAGCGTTCATTTGTCAACATTTTTAGCATTATACATTTATTAACACAATATTTTATTGTTAGCATTTATTCACCAACATTGTTAGCATTATATGTTCATGAACACATTTGATTTTTAGCATTTATTCACCAGCATTGTTAGAAATATACATTTATAAACACATTATTTGATTCTTAGCATTTATTCACCACCATTGTTAGAAATATACATTTATAAACACATTTGATTCTTAACATTTATTCACCACCATTGTTAGCAATATTCATTTATTAACACGATATTTCATTGTTAGCATTTGTTCACCAACATTCTTAGCATTATATGTTCATGAACACAATATTAGATTTTTAGCTTTCATTTAACAACATTGTGAGCATTATATGTTCATGAAGACAATATTTGATTTGTAGCGTTCATTTACCAACATTGTTATCATATAATGTTCATAAACACAATATTTTATTTTTTAGCATTTATTCACCAACATTGTTAGCATTATATGTAAATTAACACAATATTAGATTTTTAACATTTATTCACCAGCATAGTCAGCAATATTCATTTATTAACAATATTTCATTGTTAGCATTTATTCACCAACATTGTTAGCGTCATATGTTCAACAAAATATTAGATTTATAGCATTCATTTACCAACATTGTTAGCATTATACATTTATTAACACAATATTTGATTGTTAGCATTTATTCACCAACATTGTTGGCATTATATGTTCATGAACACATTGTTTGATTGTTAGCGTTTATTCACCAACATTGTTAGTATTATATGTTCATAAACACAGTATTTTATTTTTAGCATTTATTCACCAGCATTGTTAGCATTATATGTTCATAAAAACAATATTAGATTTTTAGCGTTCTTTCACCAATATTGTTAGCAATATACATTTATTAACACAATATTTGATTGTTAGCATTTATTCACCAACATTGTTAGCAATATACATTGATTAACATAATATTCGATAGTTGC